>NW_026867469.1:367500-472333 GCF_020745735.1 Hemiscyllium ocellatum | reverse complement strand
TCTTCCAGTCCTCAGGCACTATTCCTGTATACAATGATGATTTGAAGATCAATGTCAAAGGCTCGGCAATCTCTTCCCTTACTTCCCAGAGGATCCTAGGATAGATCCATCTGGCCCAGGGGACTTGTCTATTTTCATACTCTGCAGTATTTCTAATACCTCTTCCTTGTGAACCTCAATCTCTTCTAGTCTAGATGCAACTATCTCTGTATCTTCCTCGCCAACATTTTCATTTTCTGTAGTGAACACTGTCGAAAAAATATTTATTTAGTGCTTCCCCATCTCCTCTGACTCCACACACAACTTCCCACTATTATTCTTGATTGGCCCTATTGAACTCTCGTCATTCTTTTATTCCTGATGTACCTATGGAAAGCCTTAGGGTTAACCCTGATCCTATCCGCCAACACCTTCTCATGTCCCCTCCTGGCTCTTCTGAGCTCTCTTTTTAGGTCTTTCCTGACTTCCTTGTAACCCTCAAGCGCCCTAACTGAGTTTTCACATTTTGTCCTAACATAAGCCTTCTTCTTCTTGACCAGGGATTCCACTTCCTTAGTAAACCACAACTCACGCATTCTATATCTTCCTCCCTGCCTGACAGGTACATACTTATCTAGGACACACATGAGCTTTCCTTGAATAAGTTCCACATTTTTAATGTGCTCTTCCCCTTCAGTTTCCTTCCCCATTCTACGCTTCCTAAATCTTTCCTAATTGCACCGTAATTTCCTTTCCCCCACCTGTAACTCTTGCTCGGTGGAGTACACCTATCCCTTTCCATCACTAAAGTAAACCTGACAGAATTGTGATCATTGTCTCCAAAGTACTCACCTACTTCCAAATCTAACACCTGGCCAGGCTTGTTACCCATTACTAAATCTAAAGTGGCTCGCCCCTTGTAGGCCTGTCTACATACTGTGTCAGGAAGCCCTCCTGCATACACACTGGACAAAAACTGACCCATCTATAGTACTCATACTGTAGTGATCCCAGTCAATATTTGGATAGTTGAAGTACCCCATGACAACTACCCTGCCTCTCTCACTCCTATCGAGAATCATTTTTGCTATCCTTTCCTCTATATCTCTAGGATTATTCGGAGGCCTATAGAAAACTCCCAGCTTGGTGACTTCTCCTTTCCTGTATCTAATCTTTACCCCTACTATCTCAGTTAACGAGTCCGCAAACATCTTTTCTACAACAGTAATATTGTCCCTGATCAACAATACCACACCTCCCCCTCTTTTATCATCTTCTCTGTTCTTACTGAAACATCTGAATCCCTGAACATGCAACAGCAATTCTTGTCCCTGCTCTATCCATGTCTCCATAATGGCTACAACATCAAAGTCCCAGGTACCAACCCAAGCTGCCAGTTCATCCACTTTATTTCGGATGCTCCTCGCATTGAAGTACACACACTTCACTTGCCAGGTTCTCACTTGCCAGTGTCAGATACTTGATTTGGGAACTCCCTACTCTCATCCTCTTCTGCACCTGTCCTACAATTTTGGGTCCCATCCACCTGTTGTATTAGTTTAAATCCACCTTAATAGCTTTAGCAAATTTCCCCCCCAGGATATTGGTACTCTTCTGGTTTAGATGAAGACCATCCTGCTTGTAGAGGTCCCACCTACCCCAGAACGAGCTCCAATTATCCAAAAACCCAAAACTCTCCCTCCTGCACCATCCCTGCAGCCACGTGTTCAACTCCTTTCTCTCCCTATTCCTCACCTCACTGGCACGTGGCACAGGCAGCAAACCAGAGAAAACAACTCTGTTTGTCCTAGCCCTAAGCTTCTATCCTAGCTCCCTGGATTTCTGCCTTCAGTCCCCATCTCTCTTCCGACCTATGTTGTTGGTGCCAATGTGGATCACGACTTGGGGCTGCTCTCCCTCCCCCCAAAGGATCCCAAAAACACGATCAGAGACATCATGGACCCTGGCACCCAGGAGGCAACACACCAACCTTGGGTCTTTCTTGTCCCCACAGAACCTCCTATCTGTCCCCCTAACTATCGAGTCCCCAATGACTACTGCTCTGCTCCTCTTCCCCCCTCCCTTCTGAGCAGCAGGTGCCCAACAGCTTTCCCCTGTTAAGTCATACCCACCCCCCCCCCCCCTCCCCCCCTCAACAGTATCCAAAACGGTATACTCATTGTTGAGGGGAATGGCTACAGGAATAAGGATGATTCAATGCAGAGTTTTGTATGAGCTAAGTTGTTACAAGACTTACCAGGAACACCAATGACAGCGAGGATGGTGTCAAACACCTGATTCACCCTTTCCCTGAGAAGATGCATTTCGTTGTTTGTGACACAACCTTTCCCTTCCTGCTGCTGGCAATCTGTTGGAATTGGAGAATTCTCTCGGAGATGGAGCTGACACAGTTCCAGAGACTTTGTTTTATATTGTGTGGTATCTCCACTGGGAAACCATGATTATATCTTCAAACTTTTTAATATAATTTTTAACAAACAAGTTACGACAACAGGTTTATTTTAATGATGTGATTGCATTGAGATTTGCGTCTGGATTTGAATACCCCAAAGACTGGATTAATCTGATCCTGTTAGGTCTCAAATGTTCATTCCAATTTGTCTTATTTCACTCACTATCAGTCCCATCAAGATCTGAATACCTTTTGATATTCTTTTCAGTGATGACCTTCATTCTGCTGAGGTTATTCAGTCATTTAATACCTCATGTTGTTGAGCTCCTTGAGAGCTGTTCTACTGCACACTGTTATCCCACAGCTTTCCTTGTTAATCCAGTTACACACTGATTTGGGAAATTCTATCTGTGGAGCACTCTAACACAGAACTGAAGCTGATACCGACCACACCAACAGCTGGAACTTCCACTCGGTCACATTTTCTCAAAACAAAGACAAAACAAAAATCAGAACCTTACATTCAAATTGATGTCATTGTACAGGGGAAATGTCCCCTTTGCTCCAAAATTACACTGAAAGCAACACAAGTCTCAGTCCCCAGCACTTAGTCCATAGTGAATGTTATGACCTTTCAGTGTTTGTCCAAGTACTTTGTGAAGGTTTTGAGGATTTCTCACACAATTCCCCTCCTGGACAATGCAGCACAGGCCCCGACCATCCTCTGGGTGGCATGTCCCCTCCAAACCATTTGCCATTCAGCTTAAAATTACACCACCTTGTTTATTGCTCTCTGACTAAGTGGGAAAACAGCTTACCTTTCACCCTATCCACATCCCCCTTGGTCTTATATACCCCGATCTCTGCTCTAAAGAAAGCAGCCCGAGCTTATCCAGCCTCTCCCTTCACAGCGAAACTGCTGCAGCCCAAGCCATGTTCTGGTGAATGTCCTTTCCCCTCCCTCCAGTGAAATCACATCCATCCCTTGGTGCAGTGACCAGAACTGCACACAATACTCCAACTGTGGCCAATCCAAATGCCTGTAGAGCTCCAACAGGACCCTCCCTGCTCTGATAATCTCTGCCTCAATATGTAAAGGCATGTTTCCTATCTGAGTCCCAGTGCAGAGGTCAGTGAGGGGAATCGAGTCCCAGTGTGTGAATGTGTGTGTGAGTGTGTGTGTAATAAGTGTGTGTATGTGTGTGTGTGTGCGTGGCCACACACACAGACAGACACACAAATACACACACAGACAGATAGACACACACACATTCACAAACACACACACACACACTTACACACACAGACACACCCACACACAGACATGCACACACACACACAGACATGCACACACACAGACACAGACAGATACACACACACTCACAAACATACTGACAAATACAGACACACACACACACAGATATCCACACATACACACACTCACTCACAGACTCACACAGACAGAGACAGACACACACACAGATACACCACAAAGACTCACACACACAGATGCAGATACACACTCACAGGCACTCAAACAAACACACGCACATACACAGTCTCACACATACACACACACACACCCACACACACACAGACACAGACACAAACACATACACATAAACACACACACACACAAATACCCCGATTCTCTGACTTCTCATTTCCCTTCCTTAACATTTCTGTTTATATTTCATGGGATAGACGAGCCACCAATGTCCACCATAAACACCTTGTCTATACATCCTCACATCCTGTATCTTGCAAAGGCTGTATTCCATTATCCAACTTCCTCTATCTCCATCACATATGTTCCGATGATGCCAACTTTGCCACCATCCCCCTTAACAAAGACTTCCCCAGCTCGGTTGTTGACAGGGCCCTCAGCGGGTCCAACCTATCTCCTGTACTTCAGTCCGCACCCCTTCTCTTCCCTCTCCAACAGAGATAGGGTTCCCATTGTCCTTACCTACCATCCCACCAACAACCATATCCAGAGGATCATTAGCCATCATCTCCAGCGAGATGCCACCACCATACATGCTCCAGGTAAGTTGAAGTCATCAGTTGAAAAAAAATCAGGAAGAAGGGAAAAAGGAGAAAAAAAAGAAGAAAGAAATGGAAAAAAAGAACAGGTGGAGCAGAGGAGTTCTGGCTGGAGCATCTTACTCTGCCGCCATTTTGGATCTGCACAACAAGCTGACATGTTCCCAACTACCATCAGGTCTGAGGAAGGGCCAGTCGATCCCAAACATTAACTCTGATTTCTCTCCACAGATGCTGCAGACCTGCTGAGCTTTTCCAGCAATTTCTGTTTTTATTGCTGATTTACAGCTCTGCAGTTCGTTCAGGTTTTATTTTATGATCAGACCTTGCCTCTCAGAATGGAGATTAATTCTTTGTGTCAGAATTTTCTCTCATAGTTGCCCTGACACTGATGAACACTCACTGCTCTGTTATTCCTGGTCAATCCCTACCACTGTTCTTGAAAGGTGGAAACACACCAACTGCCCTCCAAACCCCTGGCGCCTTCCCTGTGGCCGGAAAGGAATTAAAGATTTGGGTCAGAGTCCCTGTAAATTCCTCCCTTGTCTCCTTGGATACAACTCCTCCAGACCTTGGGGTCTGTCTACATTTAAGCTCCCCCAAACTGAGGATATCTGCTCACATCATATATAAATCTGCTGAAGAGAAGCTGAGAGTGATGTTTATTTTGGAGTTTTCCTTCCCAATGCTATTCCCATCCTAGGTTGGGGAAAATTGTGTTCAAACAGTCATAGAGTCATTGAGATATACAGCATGGAAACAGACCCTTCGGTCCAACTCGTCCATGCCAACCAGAGATCTCAACCCAATCTCGCCTCACCTGCCAGCATCCGGCCCATATCCCTCCAAATCCTTCATAACCATATACCCATCCTGATGCCTTTTAAATGTTGCAATTGTACCAGCCTCTACCACTTCCTCTGGCAGCTCATTCCATACAGGTACTCTGTGTGAAAACGTTGCCCCTTAGGTCTCTTTTATATCTTTCCCCTCTCATCCTAATCCCATGCCCTCTTTGTTCTGGACTCCCCGACCCCAGGGAAGAGACTTTGTCTATTTATCCTACCCATACCCCTCGTGATTTTATAAACCTCTATAAGGTCACCCCTCAGCCTCCGACACTCCAGGGAAAACAGCCCCACCCTGTTTAGCTCAAATCCTCCAACCCTGGCAACATTCTTATAATTTTTTTCTGAACACTTTCAAGTTTCACAACATCTTTCCTATAGGAAGGAGACTAGAATTGCACGCAATATTCCAACAGAGGCATAACCAATGTCCTGTACAGCCGCAATATGACCTCCCCAATCCTGTTCTCAATACTCTGATCAATAAAGGAAAGCATACCAAATGCCATCTTCACTATCCTATCTACCTGCGACTCTGCTTTCAAAGAGCTATGAACCTGCACTCCAAGGTCTCTTTGTTCAGCAACGCTCCCTTGGACCTTACCATTAAATGTATAAGTCCTGCTAAGATTTGCTTTCCCAAAATGCAGCATCTTGCATTTATCTCAATTAAACTCCATCTGCCACTTCTCAGCCCATTGGCCCATCTGGTCAAGATCCCATTTTAATCTGAGGTTAACCTCTTCATGGTCCGCTACACCTCCAATGTTGGTGTCATGTGCAAACGTCCTAACTATACCTCACATCCAAATCAGTTATATAAATGATGAAAAGTAGTGGACCTAGCTGAGGCACTCACTGGTCACAGGCCTCTGCAAAATAACCCTCCACCATCACCCTCTGCCTTGGTCTTGAATTCCAATTCTTCAAATAAACACATTAGAAAATTGTTTCAGGCTAAGTGAAAGATAGTGTTGTTAAAAAAATAACATAATGCAGAAGAATGTCAGATATTTTACACACATTATGGTCTCCATCCTACAGAAAGGATATTGTGAAACTTGAAGGGATTCAGAAAGGATTTACAAGAATGTTACCAGAGTTGGAGGTTTTGAGCTGCAGGGAGAGACTGAATAGGCTGGGCTGTTTTCCCTGGAGTGTTGGAGGCTGAGGGGTGACCTTACAGTGGTTTATAAAAACATGAAGGGCATGGATAGGGTAAATAGACAAGGTCTTTTCCCTGGGTTGGGGGAATCAAGAGCTAGGGGGCATAGATTTAGGATAAGAGGGAAAAGATTTAAAAGGGACTTAAGGAGCAACGTTTTCAAGCAAAGTTTGGTGTGGGTAAGGAATGAGCTGCCAGAGGAAGTGGTGAAGGCTGGTACCATTACAACATTTAAAAGCCATCTGGATGGGTGTATGAATGTCTAGATTACAGAGGAGGAAGTGCTGGATGTCTTGAAACAGTTAAAGGTGGATAAATCCCCAGGACTTGATCAGGTGTACATGAGAACTCTGTGGGAAGCTAGAGAAGTGATTGCTGAGCCTCTTTCTGAGATATTTGTATCATCGATGGTCACTGGTGAGGTACTGAAAGACTGGAGGTTGGCAAACGTGGTGCCACTATTTAAGAAGGGTGGTAAAGACAAGCCAGGGAACTATAGACCAGTGAGCCTGACCTTAGTGGTGGGCAAGTTGTTGGAGGGAATCCTGAGGGACAGGATGTACATGTATTTGGAAAGACAAGGACTGATTAGGGATAGTCAACATGGCTTTGTGCATGGGAAATCATGTCTCACAAACTTGATTGAGTTTTTTGAAGAAGTAACAAAGAAGATTGATAAGGGCAGAGCAGTAGATGTAATCTATATGGACTTCAGTAAGGCGTTCGACAAGGTTCCCCATGGGAGACCAATTAGCAAGGTTAGATCTCATGGAATACAGGGAGATCTAGCCATTTGGATACAGAACTGGCTCAAAGGTAGAAGACAGAGGATTGTGGTGGAGGGTTGTTTTTCAGACTGGAGGCCTGTGACCACTGGAGTGCAACAAGGATCGGTGCTGAGCCCTCTACTTTTTGTCATTTACATAAATGATTTGGATGCGAGCATAAGGGGTACAGTTAGTAAGTTAGCAGATGACACCAAAATTGACGGTGTAATGGACAGTGAAGAGGGTTTCCTCAGATTACAACAGGATCTGGACCAGATGGGCCAATGGGCTGAGAAGTGGCAGATGGAGTTTAATTCAGATAACTGCGAGGTGCTGCATTTTGGGAAAGCAAATCTTAGCAGGACTTATACACTTAATGGTAAGTCCTAGGGAGTGTTACTGAACAAAGAGACCTTGAAGTGCAGGTTTATAGTTCCTTAAAAGTGGTGTCGCAGGTAGATAGGATAGTGAAGAAGGCATTTGGCATGCTTTCCTTTATTGGTCAGAGTACTGAGTACAGGAGTTGGGATGTCATGTTGTGGCTGTACAGGACATTGGTTAGGCTATTGTTGGAATATTGCATGTAATTCTGGTCTCCTTCCTATTGGAAAGATGTTGTGAAACTTGAAAGGTGTCAGAAAAAATTTACAAAGATGTTGCCAGGGTTGGAGGATCTGAGCTAGAGGGAGAGACTGAACAGGCTGGGGCTGTTTTCCCTGGAGTGTCGGAAGCTGAGGGGTGACCTTATAGAGGTTTATAAAATTATGAGGGGCATGGATAGGATAAATTGACAAACTCTTTTCCCTGGGGTTGGGGAGTCCAGAACTAGAGGGCATAGGTTTAGGGTCAGAGGGGAAAGATATAAAAGAGACCTAAGGGGTAACTTTTTCACACAGAGGGTGGTACGGGTATGGAATGAGCTGCCAGAGGAAGTGGTGGTGGATGGTAGAATTGCAACATTTAGAGGCATTTGGATGGGTATATGAATAGGAAGGGTTTGGAGGGATATGGGCCGGGTGCTGTCAGGTGGGACGAGTTTGGTTGGGATATCTGTGCCAGCATGGAGAGGTTGGACCGAAGGGTCTGTTTCCATGCTGTACATCTCTATGACTCTATAAATAGGAAGGGCTTAGAGGGATATGGGACAAGTGCTGGCAAATGGGACTAGATTAGTTTGTGATATTTGGTCAGCCTGGATGAGTTGGACACACACACACACGTAAATACATAACACCTTGCATGGGAAAACCATTCACTCTGTTCATCTACAGTTCCTTCAAACTTCGAACTGAGTGAATGTGCGAAGCTATCTCAATCAGAATCAGATTGGGGGATCTCTCACTTGTTCAGGTAGGATTCAGATTAATGTAGTTGGCAGCCCTCACTAAGTCTGGCTATATTTCTGTTTTCTAGGAACCAAATAATGATAAATTAATATGATACTCAATGATAAATAATAAAACTTAAACCTTTATTTTGTAATTGGGTTAGAAATGTCAAGTTGGATTCTAAATGCTGCAAATGTGTTGCTGGTGAAAGCACAGCAGGCCAGGCAGCATCTCAGGAAATGATGAAGGGCTTATGCTCGAAACGTTGAATTCCTATTCCTGAGATGCTGCCTGCTGTGCTTTGACCAGCAACACATTTGCAGCTGTGATCCAGCATCTGCAGACCTCATTTTTTACTCTTGGATTCTAAATGAGCCAGGTGAAAATGTGTTGCTGGTTAAGCACAGCAGGTCAGGCAGCATCTCAGGAATAGGGAATTCAACGTTTCGAGCATAAGCCCTTCATCATTTCCTGATGAAGGGCTTATGCTCGAAATGTCGAATTCCCTATTCCTAAGATGCTGCCTGACCTGCTGTGCTTTACCAGCAACACATTTTCAGCTGTGATCTCCATCTGCAGACCTCATTTTTTACTTCTAAATGAGCCAGGAAGCCAGCCATCGGATTAACTCATATTCAGATACTTCCCAACTATTATCATGGACCCGGGTCAAATCCTATCAATGACAGATGGCAGAACTTCAACTGAAACACGTGGAATTATGATTCTAATCTGACGATGAAAGCCTTGTCAATTGTTGTTAAAACCCATCTGGTTCTCTAATGCCCTTTAGGGATTAGGCCTGTCCTTGTCTTCTCTGGGCTACATGTGACTCCAGACCCACAGCAATTAGTGTGGTTTATGGAGGTCAGCCATCTAAGCTCCAGGCCCTCACAGCAGGAGGTCCTCAAGATTGTGTCCTAGCCCTAACTATCTTTAGGGACTGTATAACTGACCTTCCCTCAGGCAGAATGTCATGAGTCCGAGGGTTTGTTAATACTCGCACAATGTTCAGCAGCATTCTTCCCTCCTCAGATACTGAAGCTCTCCATGTGGCTCTGCAGCAAGATCCTGGCAACTTCCAGGCCCGGGCTGACAAATAACAATGAATATTCGGCCACACAAGTACAAAACAATTACTATCTTCAATCATCTAAATAATGCCTTTTGACATTCAATGGCTTTGCTGTTCCTGAATCCCCTAAGATCAACAACCTGGGAGTTACATTGAGCTGAAAATGAAACGGATTTACAATGTGGCTATAAGAGGAGGTCAGGGGGCAAGGTCAGTGCAGTGAGGGATGTACCTCATGGCTCCAAAAGCCTCTCCACCATCTCCAAGGCACACGTCAGGGGTGTGATGGAATACTCCCCACTTGCCTGGATGGAAATATCTCCAAGATCCCTCAGGAAATGGGATCCCAGCATGACCAAGCAGCCATAGAAAAGCACAATGTTGCAGACACCCAAAATCCGAAATGAAATCAGAAAGTGCAGGAGAAATTCAGCAAACCTGGTAACACCTGTGGAGAGAAATATCGAGTTAACCTTTGGAGTCCAATATAATTCTTCTTCAGAACAGTGCTGATCAGGAGTCATGTTGGACTAGAAACATTCATTCTCTTTCTCTCTTCACAGTTACAACAGACCTGCTGAGTTTTTCCAACATTTTCTCTTTTACGATGAAGTTACCAGTTTGATTGGCACCACATCTACAAACATTCAGTCCATCCACAACCAGCGTTCAGTAGCAGCATTGAGTGTCATTGACAATAAGCAACAATGCTCCGTAGACATCATCTTCAACATCTATGGCCACTACCTTCCTAAAGACAAAGGCAGTAGATGCATGAGAACACCATGACCTGCATGTTCCCTTCCAAACCACTCACAATCCTGACTTGGATTATATTCCTTCAGTAAAGTTGCTTTAGTCCCAGTGAACCATAGGGCTGCTCTCTCAGAGACACAGTTGGTCGTGAGTTTAACCAGTGGAGGGGCGGGATTGAGAAGGTGGGAATTTCATGGTGATCTCAGCCAGTGTAGGGATTGAACTTGTGCTGTTAACATAGAACCTAGAACAGTACAGCACAGGGCAGGCCTTCAGCCCTTGATGTAGTGCCGACTTTTTTTCCACCCTAAGTTCAAACTAAGTGACATACTTTCATTGTTCTATCTTCTATGTGTCTCTACAAGAGTCGGTTAAATGTCCCTAATGTATCTGACTCTATTCCCACCACTGGCAGTGCATTCCACACACCCACCACACTCTGTGTAAAGAATCGACCTCTAACATCTCCCCTAATCCTTCCTCTATTACCTTAAAATGATTCACCCTTGTGATAGCCATTTCCACCTTGGGAAAAAGTCTCTGGCTATCCACTCTTTCATTGCCTCTCATCATCTTGCACAACTCTATCATCCTTCTTTGCTCAAATAAGAAAAGCCCTAGCTCCCTCAACATTTCTTCATAAGACATGCCCTCCAGTTCAGGCATGCATCCTGATAAATCTTCACTGCACCCTTTCCAGAAACTTCCATATCCTTCTCATCATGAGTCGACCAGAACTGAACACAATATTCCAAGTATGTTCTAACCAGGGATGTGTAGAGCTGCAGCATAACCTCATGGCTCTTAAACTCAATCCCCCTGCTAATGAAAGCAAACACACCATCCAGCTTCTTAACAACCCAACAACGTGGGTGACAACTTTGAGGGATGTATGGACACAGAACCCAAGCTCCTTCTGTTCCTGCCAAGAATCCTGCCTTTAACCCTGTATTCTATATTCAATATTGACTTCCAAAATGAATCATCTCACACTTTTCCAGGTTGAACTCCATCTGCCACTTATCAGCCCAGCTCTGCATCCTGGTAATGCCCCATTGCAACCTACCACAGCCCTCCATACTGTTCACCATTGCACCAACCTGCATGTCATCAGCAAACTTGCTAATCCACCCTCCCACTTCCTCATCCAGATCGTTTACAAAAATCACAAAGAGCAAAGGTCTCAGAATGGATCCCTGTGGAGCACCATTGTTCACCAAGCTCCAGGCTGAATACTTCCCATTTCCCACCAGCCTCTGTCTTCCATGGGCCAGCCAATTCTGTATCCAGATCGCCAAGGGGATTTCAGCAGCTTTGAGACACGTCTTTGAAACTTGTTCTGTGCCTGTCCATGGAACGCCTGTGTTAGTAACTCTCTGCTGACCATGCGTTCAGTAACATGAGGATTCCCCTCGACGGTATTGATTTAGACCAGGCTTCTAACTTTGAGTTGAGAGGTATTTGATTTAATTATACTTTCCTCAAGATTGTGTTCTCAAATCATAAAATCCCTTCAGTGTGGAAGCAGGCCATTCAGTCCATCAAGTCCACACTGACCCTCTGAAGAATAGGCCACCACCCCTAAACCTGCAACCCTGCATGTCCCATAGCAAATCCACTGAGCCTGCACATCCCTGACACGATAAGCAATATAGTGTGGCCAATCCACTTAACTCACACATCTATGGACTGTGGTAGGAAATCCACACAGACACAGGGAGAATGTGCAAACCCCACCCAGACAGTCCCCAAGGGTGGACTAGAACCTGGGTTCCTGGTGCTGTGAAGCAGCAGTGCTACCACTGAGCCACCATGCCACTCCAAAGCTGCAGTGGACATTCAGGCAGACCAGAGGATTTAGTGACCCACTCCTGATAAGTCATGGTGACTGTAGTTACAGCATCTGGATCTGTAACCTGACCAACAAAGCAGAAGCTGGAGAGAGAGGAAACTCTGTAAAATAGAATGAGGAGTCACAGTCAGATCAGCCAAGATTTTATTGATTGGCCCACTCCTGCAACTCATTCCTATATTTCTGTTTGGAAGAAGCCAATTACCTTTCTCTGCCAGGATAACATGCAGGTCAGGAGTGAGTCAACTCCTTCCGTTCCTGGGGAACAGGAGCCTGCGGGCTCATGAGCCTCCAGATTTCCCTGTGTACCAGTCTTGGTAAGATATAGAATATACACATGTCCCTCCAAAGTTCAAACGGCAAAAGGAAAAGGTGACTCACGATGGTTAACAAACGCAGTTAAAGGAGGATATCCCTGAGATTGCTCAGAAGGTGGGGCACCGCAGTACAAGGGAGGGTCTGTGGAATGGGCCCAATCTTGAATTCTGGATGGACAGGAAGTTAGAAGTTCTTCAGGAAGCCCACCACATGCCTGAGTCACCTCGAGTGTGTATGAGGTGTCACGGCCGAGTGCCTTGTCTGGAGGTTATGGATAGCTCGGATCGTGAACTGGAGATGGACTGATGCCTTTGCAGTCAGTTGTGCCGGCGTTAACAGGCCTGCTCCTCTGCTGTCCAACCCTGCACCCCAAGTTCTTTCCTCCCTCAGCCAGCACAATCCATGTTCAAGGAGGAACCTGTTCCCGAGCAGCGGTTCCCTGATGAGAGCCGATACTGCCATAGAGGGAGAGCTCCGGTGTGAGCCGACTGTATCCCAGACTGTGATCAGGTCCAGGTAGAAGACAGGCAATTCCTGGAACAAGACCCAAGTCTGGGACCACTGCTCGGAAAGGAACTACACGTCCAAACAGAGGCTGCACACCTGTCAGAAGAAATACATGATCAGGGCCCACCATCTTGGAGGAGGCTCGATGTGAAGGTATCGCTGCAGGGTCTGAAGGTGGAAAGTTATGGGTACAAACTCACACCAGCGCCTGAACACCCTCCTCAAGCAGGAGACCCAGAACCGCAGCAGTGACCTGGTGTTACCCTCTAGGCCCAGAAAATCCCCAGTGAGATTTATCTGTATGGGGTGGGTGACAAAGCTAGGGGGAGGGGCCAATGTGACCAGCCGGTACCCAACATGGCAGCCACCAGCTGGTTTCTGGCCATCACTCATGCCCTGTAAGACAACATTCAGAGCAGTCCTGTCTTCTGTGCTGGGCGAGTGGTTACCTGGGTCACCAACATGGGCCAATTTGCCAGCCAGGATTCCTCAGCTGGCCAATGAAAGACTCCCAGGTCGAGGAGGTGAGTGGTAATTCCCCCTGAAGCACCGGAGCTCATCTGGCAGGGCGTCCATCTGTCACAGTCCGACCAAATGGTCCAAGCGCCTTGCTCCAGGTGATCCTTGCAGAGGACATTGCTGAGTGGACCTCCTTGCACTTTCCCATCCTCTGCAGCTCTGTGAACATGAGGAGTGAGTCGTCGGTGTACACCAAGAAAACCCAGCTCGAGCCCCAGCCCATGCAGAGCCATACCTGAAAGCAGCTTAATGTAAACTATACAGGAGTGGGACCATGCAGAGAGAGGAAAACCGGCCTATACAGGGGACAGGCCTGACCCACTGCTCTCCCAAAGCACAAGGCTACCTTCGGGGACCTGTTAACCTTTCCCGGACACTCTGCGGCAGTGTACAGAGTCAGGTCTGAGTGACCTGCACATTCCGAACATAAAAGCTCACAGTGTCCTGAGCAGATACTCTCGATCCACTCTGTTAAACATCTTTCCCTGATCAAAGGAGAAAAATACGCAACAGGCCAATCCTTTGGGAATAATCGATCACATTCCGTCCCAAGAAGATGTTATTGTGGATGATCCAGATCTTTAACAAACAGAGGTCCCCTTCTTAGATAACAGACTGGTGGTGACCCTGCCCCAAGAAAGGACCATACCTCCAGGACTCACACATTTTCACCTCCACCCCACCCCCCCAGGACATCCCAGAATGCCCTGAGGAACTTCCCGCCAGCCCCTGGGGTCCTGTTTCTGTAAAAATGCTGGAGGGCACCGGTTAGTTCCTCCAAGCTCTGAGGGGCATTGAGTTTCTTGGCACCATTACAGCTGACCTGCGGCAGGTTGTCCCACAGAACCTTGTCAGCTTCCTCGCTGGACAGATCTGGAGAGAACAGAGCAGGAATAGACCCTGACTTGGGCCCTGATGCCACTTCTATCTGAGACAAGGGATCATCAGCAGTTAGCAGCACAAGGAGCTGCTGGTGGAGCCCATGCCTTTTTTCCAGCGAGTAGAAGAAATGGGAGCCGCGGTCAAGATCCCAATGGAACTGGATTCACGAACTCATGTACGCACTCCAGGACCCAAAGGGATCCAGACCCTGGGGCACAGCCTTCTGCTCTTCATGCACCATCCCATAGGGCCAGGTCCATGTCCGGCTGACCGCAACATAACTCTGGATCAAACACCTCCTTCTCCAACTCCATGATCCTGGATTTCCAACTTTTCATTGACACCCATGTGCACCCCTGACAGAAGACATGGATGTGAGTCTTGCTGACATCCCTCAAGGAGGGGAAGCTCCCCCTGCTTCCCTCTCCAGCCAGTCCTGAAGTAGCAAAACAAGTCCCAGAACAGCTTGTGCCCCAACAGCAGGGTGTTGAAGTGTCAATACCCCGACCTCGCCCAGGTATGGAACGGACTGAGCTCCACTCGCACCAGGTTGTCACCGGAGATCACCTCCTGACACATCGAGGCCTTCAGAACACAGAAGGTGTACGCCCTGAAAATGTACAGACGGTCAGTCCTGGACACTCCAACCCCAGGCCTCACAAAGTTGATGGCAATGGAATCCAGTGTACATTTCACCAGGCATCTACCAAGTCTCTCAACTTGCCCATCGATGCTGAGCTCTTCTGGGTATCTCCATGGTCCGTCCTCCTGAGAAGGATGGGCTCCCCCTCACTGATGGAGGGAAGAAGACTAGATGCTTCCTTGTCCTAAATGCTCATGCACCATCTAAGCTGCAGATACCTTCATGAAGTGAATCATTGAGCCTCTGAAATGAACCGTGAGTTGGAGCAGATGGCTGGGTCACCTTGACCCTCAAGATCTCCAGCTGGGAAAAGAGGCCAACAAGATAGCCAGCCCTCCAGAATTGGAGGCCAGTGACTCAGGAAGACCCTTCCCTGCCACTCCAGGAGCCATGTAGCTTTGTCTCCTGATACAGTCGGGATTTATTGCAGGAGGCTCACTGTGTAGATTCATTCCCTGAGGAGCGAAGGATATGATATCTGCGCTCGGCCTTCCTGCTGCCTTTGACGTTGAGGCTAGCTATGAATGGGTTACCAGCAACAACAAAAGAATGAGAACTAACTTACTGAGTGGGGGAGGGACTCTTTTCCCCCTCCACACACAGAGGGCACTGCAAATGGAGGAACCATCTGCTCACTCACTGATCATGATTGGTCGCTTGGGTGTTGGCAGCGGTCTTCAAGGCAGACCAGTTCCTCCAGAGTAGTCCCACCTCCTTGCAGGCATGACACCGCACAGCCTTCACTGACCAGAATGCCTGGTAAACAAAGACCTCCTTTAGACCAATCAGTACTGACACCATCCCCGACATCATCTCCCCGAGCTGGTGAAGGTGCGATGGAAGTAAATCAAATGGAACAAAGGCCAGGATGTTCGTCAAAATGATCCTCTGGGAAATTACCTCCAGAGGGTCAACACGCAATAACATCCTAGTGACAGTAAGGCCCTTCTCCAGGGTGAGTTGCACCACCTGCTCAGTCTTCAGGAAGAACACTGCCTTCCCTACATCTTTGATGTAGTGACAATGGTGGGGGAACCAGACTAGCCCTACCGAGGCCGCTGACTGATCTTAATGGTCATGTTGGGGTGAATGTAACATTTCGTCCCGAGCTGTGTTTTTTTTAAATAAGGAAAGGGTGACGATGCCCCAGGAAGGGCTGGTGGGGGAGGTGGAAGATGCATCCACCCCCACTAGGAATGACTGGGCCCCACCCTGGGTGTTGTTTTACAGAGTCCTGTGATCACCGTCGCCCCTCCCAAACCAAGACCAACACCTCTCCTCACACAAATAGTCAGTAAAGGAAACTGAGAGAGTCCTGTTAGGCTTGACCTGCCAGTCCAGTCGCCCAGGCAACCATGCCCCGACCTGCTACCCAAACCACAGGTGCAAAGCAGTTGTTCCCCAATGCCCAGAGCAATAGTCCCTGGCAGCAATAGGTTACAGATACAAAGCAGCAGCAATGAGGAGATGGTCCAGGCTCCAAATAGATTAGGTTAGATTACTTACAGTGTGGCCCTTCGGCCCAACAAGTCCACACCGACCCGCCGAAGCGACAACCCACCCATACCCCTACATATACCCCTTACCTAACACTATGGGCAATTTAGCATGGCCAATTCACCTGACCCGCACATCTTTGGACTGTAGGAAACCGGAGCACCCGGAGGAAACCCACGCAGACACGTGCAAACTCCACACAGTCAGTCGCCTGAGGCGGGAATTGAACCCAGGTCCCTGGCGCTGTGAGGCAGCAGTGCTAACCACTGTGCCACCGTGCCGCCCTAGTTCCAGGCCCCAGGCTCCAACATACAGCCACTCACTATAAATGTTCAGCCCCTCCAAGAAATTAGTGTCCAGGCCAGAATCTCCAAGACTCTAGGCCTCAACCTACTCCAGCTGCTGTCAGTTGCAACAACTCAGCATCTATTTTCCAAGGACGGCAACAACAGAGCGCAGACTCCTGACATACTGCCCTCTATGGGTGAACAATCCTCTGCCGTTACTCTGTCTCCTGACGTTAATCCAGTTTTGTAACCAAGTGGCAAGATCACTCTGAATCCCATGTGATCGAACTTCACTAATTAGTCTACTTTGTGGAACCTGGTCAAAAACTTTACTAAAGTCCATGTAAACAACATCTACTGCTCTGCCCTCATCCACCTTTTAGATAACTTCTTCAAAAAACTTAATTACATTTGCAAGACACAATTTTCCTCATACAAAAGGATGCCAACTATCCTGAATCAAATTCTGCCTCCATAAATATCCAAAACTCTTAGTTTTTAAGCTCACCTCCAACAATTTAACCACAACAGATGTCAGTCTCACAGGTTCGATAGTTCTCCTTATAACCCTTCTGAAACAAAGGCACAATATTAGACACTGCCCAGTCATCAGGCACCTCACTCGTAGTTATAGATGATGAAAACATTTTGCAAGGGGCCCCGTAATTCCCTCCCTGACTGTGCACATCTTGAGTGGGATGCATTGGACCCAGTCCCATCTTTGTATTCCTGAAAGCCTCCAGAACATCTTCTTCTGTGATGTGAACTGTTTTTAAAACATTAATATTTATTATTACATTAAAGGAAGAGGCTAATTAAAATATTAGGTATCATTTTATGACAGTGACTTCAGAGAAATTTAGAACCCAGCAAAGGAGGACCAAGAAACTGCTCGGAAAATCAAAGGGAGAATGTGAATGCAGACAAGATACAAACAAATGGACAAAAAGCTTCCATCGCTATTTGAAGGGAAAATGAAAACAAAGTCCAATGTGGAGTAGTGAATGTGTGGACAGGATAAATTATTGAAGAGAACATGGAAATTACTGGGAAAATAAACAGCTACTTTGTGTCTGTCTTCATGGAGTAAGATTCAGGAAATCCCCCAGAAACACCAAGTGACTGTGGGCCTTGTGCAAATAAAGAAAATAAAACCCTTCCTTATCAGGGAGGAGGTAGGATTTGGAAACAAAGCTGGATTAAGCATTGCTAAGTCTGACAGACGAAATGTACTTCATCCCAGAATTCCGGAGAAAGCAGCAATAGAAACATTGATTGCGTTGGACAGCATTGTGTTTTACTCTGGTCATTCGCAAAGGCAGGAGTCCATTCTGGGTAAGTGGAAGGTGATTAACCTGGGAGACAATAAGGACTGCATATATTGGAAGTCAGAGTCAACAAATGTGAAGCTGGAACAGCAGAGCAGGTCAGGCAGCCTCCAAGGAACAGGAAAATCAATGCTACTGGCCAAAACTCTTGGATAACCGGAATGTTATGAACTTAATCCGACTATTTGAGAAGGGAAGAAGAAGGAGATTGGTGACCTACAGATTTGGTAACTTGTTATCCACGGTCAGGAATCGGTTAGATTCTATGATAAAGAATGTGATCTTAGATATTTAGAATGTAACAGGAAAATTGGAGAGAATGATTATGCATTTATGAAAGGGAAATCATTACTGAGAAATGTTTTTCAAATTATTTGAAGATGTTACTTGTAAACATGGACAATGGAGAACCAGAGAGATGGTATAGATGTGTTTTCCAGATGATTTTTGAAGACCTCACACAGTGAGTTCGCAAATAAAGTTAAAGATGAGAGTATTGGCAAGAACATGTGCAAATGGAAAAATAAAAGTTAGGTTTGCCTTCATTGAAAGGGATTTGGAATATTGAAGTAAATACATCCTGCATCAGTTGTAGAGAGTGTTGGGGAAACTATATCTGGAGTGTTGTGTTCTGGTCTCCTGATCTGAGGAAGAATATGCTGAGTACAGACAAAGTACAATGGAGATTCTCCAGATTAATTCCTCAGGAGGGAAAACTGTCTGATGAGGAAACGTGGCCTGTGCTATTGAGAGGTTCAAAAGAATGAGGCATGATCACGGCAGAGGAGCCTGACTAACACAGAGACATGGATAAGTGCTGGCAGGCAAGATTAGGAAGAATCCCAAAATATTCCACATGCACATCAAGCAGAGCAGAGAACCAGGGAGCAATTAGAGCCCATTAAAAACCATCAAGGCAATCTGTGTGTGAAGCTGATGACCATTGGCAGATCCTTACATGAGCGATTCACATCTGTTTTACTTGGGAGAAGGAGGATGCAAGTACAGCATTCAGGAAGGTGGACTATGAAGTTCTTCAACAGATTGGTATAAAATGTGAGAAGGGGTTGATGGTTTTAGTTGGTATGCAATTGGTCACATTCCCTGGTCTGAATGACTTGTGTCACAGGACACTGTGGGAGAGACGACAGAGGAAAAGGCCTGACCAAAAGTTTTAAGTCAGCTTTTGTCACTGATGTGGTGCCAGAGGGATGGAGAACAGCTGGTGTGGTCCCACAGTGAATATCAGATCAGTGTCATGGAAAGTATTGGAAAAAAGTAGGGAAGGAGCAAATCAATCTCCGTTTGGAAAGGCCAGGTTTGATCAGGGAGAGACAGCATGAACTTTCTCAGAGGGTAGTCTTGCCTAACAGATTTGAGTGACACATTTTCAAGAAAGCCATTCATCTTGATTCTTAGCAAGATCTTGAGAAAGTCCCACATGGGAAATTGAAACAAAGTAAAGTCTCATGGTGCCTTGGCAAGTTACATCCAAAATTGTCATCGTGGCAGAAGACAGAGCATGGTGGTAGAAGGCTGTCTGTGTGGCTGGAGACCAGTGTCCGGTGGGTGTACCACAGCGATCAGTGCTATGTCCCATATTATTTGTGGTACTCATGAATGTGGAGGGTGGGCGGAGGGAGTAATTTGTGGGGACTGTGATGAATAAGTTTGCATTTGACACCAACATTGGCTGGCATTAGGTACAGGCAGGTTACTCTGCACTTAGATGAGAATAAATGTCTGCACTGAGACTGATGAACCTGGG
The DNA here is from genome assembly GCF_020745735.1 of Hemiscyllium ocellatum. Classification (NCBI taxonomy): domain Eukaryota; kingdom Metazoa; phylum Chordata; class Chondrichthyes; order Orectolobiformes; family Hemiscylliidae; genus Hemiscyllium; species Hemiscyllium ocellatum. The sequence goes on along the minus strand of NW_026867469.1, from coordinate 452,355 downwards.
GAATTCTCTACCACATAAGGCCATGGAAGCCAAGGCCCTGAATGTAACTTGGGCTCTCTAGATACTAAAGGGATAGTGAGAGAGCAGGAGTATGGTGGGGAAATGAAGGATCAGCTACCTTTATATTGAATGGAGAAAAAAATCGATAGACTGAAGGGGCCACTGCAGTTACTATTTTATATTTTTATGGTTGTTAATCACATTAAGAGATATGTACATTGTCTGGGAAAAGTGCATAGAGGCGAAGTTTGACAATATAGGTGACTCTTAACTGACTTCGAGGTATCATGAAAAGGGAGAGATGAATCACCCATTCAATAGTTTTGACTGAGGATGGTACATATACTGCATCCTTGTCTTTTACACTGATGTACAGGGCTGTTCCGTTATTCAGGGTGGGGATGTTTGTGCAGCCCTCCCCCCCAGTGAGTTGTTTAACTGTCTATCACTATTTATGACGGGATGGGACATGATCATTGGTCAATTGGTATTGGGATCATTTCACCCTCTCTATCAGATGTTAGTTCTGCTGCTTGGAATGCAAACAGCCAAGTGCAGTAGCTTTAATGGGGCTGCCATCAGTTTTCAGTAGACACGGTTTTGACCCTGGCATATTCACCCACACTCTTCACTGAACCATGGATTGATGGCAATGGTAGGTGGAGGGATTATCCTGGGAGAAAAGTTACAGATTGTGGTTAAACCTGAATCTGTTGCTGTTGTGGTCTACAGCACCACATGAATGACCAGTCTGAGCTGCAATATCTGCAATTCATTCTGCTTCCTGTCCCCCAGTTCACACCGAGACCCATTCACCCATCGTCCCTGTATTCAGTGACCTACTCTGGTTTCTGATGGAGGAACACTTCAATTTTAATATCTTCATTCTCCCTTCATAGTGTCACACCTCCAATTTATCATATCACACAAAATCCTTTAACATGTTCATCTGAACCACACAATTTTCTGTTGTATGATTTGTCGACCCTAGTCCAACACAGGCACCTCCTCACCATAGATTAAGGTGGGACTGGGAGGAAATCGGTTCTCACCATTGAGTGCAAGATAAACAAGACACAGACAAGACAAGGTCATAGGGAGATCATGAGAGAGAATGCATTAAAAATGTAGAAAGCAGTCAAAATGTGGTCAGGCTGTGAAGTTATGGAATTGAATATTAACTCCTACAGGCTGTAACGTACCGAAGTGTGAAGTGAGGTGTTACTCAAGCTTGGATTGTGCTTCAGTGGGACATTGCAGCAGGCCAGGACTGAAATGTTAGCATGAGAGCAAGGAGGTTATTGAAATGGGAAGCAATGTCTGACAGACAGAGTGGAAGGGTTCCCCAAAGTCATCTCTGTTTGGTCTCCCAATGTGAAGGAGACTGCATTGTGAGCAACAGTGACAGGAGACCGGATTGAAATGGTCCAAATAAAATGTTGCTTCATCTGGAAGGTGTGCTCCGGGCTTTGGATAGTGAGGAGGGAAGAGGTGAATAGGTAAGTGTTGCAGCTTCTGTAATTGCATGGGAAGGTGCCATGGGGGAGTGGGGAAGTGTTCGGGGTGATGGAGGGTGTCTCTGAGGGAACGGACCTTATGAAAAAGAACAAAGATCAAAGAACAAAGAAAAGTTACAATCCAGGAACAGGCCCTTCAGCCCTCCAAGCCTGAGCCAATCCAAATGTACTGTCTAAACCTGTCGCTCAATTCCTAAGCATCTGTATCCCTCTGCTCCCCACCTACTCATGCATCTGTCCAGACACATCTTAAATGAATCTACCGTGCCTGCCTCTACCACCTCTGCTAGCAACGCGTTCCAAACGCCCACCACCCTCTGTGTGAAGTACTTGCCCCCTGTATCCCCTTTAAATGTTTCACCTTTCACCTTCAAAGCTTGACCTCTCATTATTGAATCCTTCACCCTGGGATAAAGCTTGTCTCTATCCACCCTGTCTGTACCCTTCACGATTTTGTAAACCTCAATCAAATCCCCCCTCAATCTCCTTCTTTCTAATGAAAACAGACCTAACCTACTCAACCTCCCTTCATAGCTCGCACCTTCCATCCCAGGCAACATCCTCATAAACCTTCTTTGCACCCTGTCCAAAGCATCCTCATCCTTTTGGTAATGTGGCGACCAGAACTGTACACAGTATTCTAAATGTGGCCAAACCAATGTCTTGTACAATTTTAACATGACTTGTCAGCTCTGATACTCAATACCCCATCCAATGAAGACAAGCATACTGTCTGTCTTCTTGACCACTCTATCCACCTGTGCAGCAACCTTCAGGGTACAGTGACCTGCACTCCCAGATCTCTCTGCCCATCAACTTTTCCCAAGGCTCTTCCATTCATTGTATAATTCACTCTAGAATTAGACTTGCCTAAATACATCACCTCATTGAACTCCATCTGCCACTTTTCCACCCGACTCTCCAATCTATCTATACCCTCCTGTATTGTCTGACAGTCCCTTATGCTTTCTGCTACTCCACCAATCTTCATGTCACCTGCAAACTTGCTGATCAGACCAACAGTGCCCTCTTCCAGATCATTTATGTATATCACAAACAACAATGGCCCCAACACTGACACCTGTGGACCACCACTGGTCACCTTTCTCCATTTCGAGAAACTCCCTTCAACTACTACTCTCTGTCTCCTGTTGCTCAACCAGTTCTTTATCCACCTAGCTAGAACACCCTGCACACCATGTGACTTCACTTTCTCTGTTAGTTTACCATGGGGAACCTTATCAAACAACTTACTAAAGTCCATGTATATGACATGAACTGCCCTTCCTTCACCTGTCAACTTGGTCACTTCCTCAAGTAACTCTATTAAGTTGGTAAGGCACGATCTCCCTTGCATAAAACCATGTTGCCTATCACTGATGAGCCCATTCTTTTCTAAATATAAATAGATCCTAACCCCCAGATCTTCTCCAGAAACTTTCCCACCACTGACGTCAGGCTCACTGGTTCGTAGTTACCTGGAATATCCTTACTACCCTTCTTGTACAGGGGGACAACATGAACAACCTTCCAGCCCTCTGGCACCTCACCTGTGTTTAAGAATGCTGACAAGGGATGAGAGGGGACAATGTGTTTGATGGTGCTGTCCTGCAGGAGGTGGTGGAAGTGGCTGGGGATGATTGTGTGAATGTGGAAGTGAGTGCAGTGGAAAGTGAGGACAAGGGAATCTCCATCATTGTTCTGGAAAGGAGGTGAAGGGGTGAGGGTATAAGCACAGGAGGTGGGTCCGTCACAGATGAAAGTCCTGTCCACCAGAGTTGGGGCGGGGGAGGATTTCTCATTTGAGGGAAAGCGAAGCCATGTCAGAGGTTTCCCACTGGAATGTGGCATCATCAAACAGAAATAACAGAGAGACAGGGAAACTGGGAGAATGGAGTTACTCTCGGCTGATCATGTGTTCGGGCCACATGGAGAAGATCTTCTTGAAAGATTGAAAAGAATCAAGCATTTTCATTGCAGATTTTGTCTTACATCTAACCTAAAGCGGGATGTCAAAATATAGGGTCAGACACTTAAATAGATATTTCATAACGCTCAGCAATGATTGTTTCTGTTCAAAAAGAAGGACTCAATAAGAAGATGAACAACCCACAGTTTAAAGATTCTGTCAAGGAGAGTATTCAATCACAAACTAGAAAATTCAAACTGGCAAGAACTAGTGTAGGCCCGATTTGGAATGCTTATTTTCGGAATAAGAGGCAGATTGTATAAAATGAAAAACAAGAAAAATGTTATGAAAATAAATTGGCATGAAATCTCAAAACAAGTAGCAAGCATTTCTCTGTGTATACAAGAAGATAGTTCAAGATGGGTGTGTGATCCTTCGAAGAAAGAAAGTCAGGCAAGTCCACGTCTCCATTTTGCCAGAGCTGTGAGGAGAGGAGGAGTGGTGAAGAAAGGGCTGCTGAGAAGGGTGAGTTTTCCCGCATTAAAAGGGACTTACCTCGGGAGTTGGACCTTCATTTGCGGAGAGTTGTGAGGGAGGAGCGAAGGACTTCTAGGATGTCATATATTTGTGTGGTTGCATTGCCCATAACACTATTCGGGTAGTGTCTTCCACCCATCCTCCTCCTCTAACCAAAAAAAAAGGTTCTGTGCGCCAAATTGGTAAGGTAACAAGTTTATTTTTTATTCCTTATTTTTCAACAGTTTCTTTGGGAATTTAGAATCATGGAAATGGAGGAGAGGGCAGTTGAATGTTCCTCCTGCAGAATGCGGGAGGTAAAGGTCACCACTAGTGTCCCTGCTGACCACATCTGCGGGAGGTGCACTCAACTCCAGCTCCTTGAAAACCACGTTAGGGAACTGGAGCTGGAGCTGGATGAAGTTCAGATCATTCAGGAGGCAGAGGGAGTTACAGGGAGGTAGTCACACCTCAGGTACAAGAAAAAGGCAGATGGGTTACAGTCAGGGGACGGAAAGGGAACTGGCAGGCAGTGCAGGGACCCCTGTGGCCATTCTCCTCAACAATAAGTATACCATTTTGGATATTGTTTGGGGGGATGACTTACCAGGGGAAAGCAGTGGGGCACAGGCTCTGGCACAGAGTCTGTCCCTGCTGCTCAGAAGGGAAGGGGAAAGAGGAGCAGAGCAGTAGTCATTGGGGACTCTATAGTTAGGGGGACAGATGGGAGGTTCTGTGGGGGTGAGAGAGATCACGGTTGGTGTGTTGCCTCCCAGGTGCCAGGGTTCGTGATGTCTCTGATCGTGTTTTTGGGATCCTTAAGGGGGATCCTTAACAGCCCCAAGTCATGATCCACATTGGCACCAATGACATAGGTAGGAAGAGAGATGGAGATTGAAGGCAGAAATTTAGGGAGCTAGGATGGAAGCTTAGAGCTTGGACGAACTAGTTGTTGTCTCTGGTTTGTTGCCCGTGCTGTGTGCTAGTGAGGCAAGGAATAGGGAGAGAGAGGAGTTGAACACGTGGCTACAGGGATGGTGCAGGAGGGAGGGTTTTGGATTCTTGAATAATTGGGGCTCTTTCTGGGGTAGGTGGGACCTCTACAAGCAGGATGGTCTTCATCTGCACCAGAGGGGTACCAATATCCTGGGGAGGGAAATTTGCTAAGGTTATTGGGGTGGGTTTAAACTAATCCAGCAGGGGGATTGGAACCATAATTGTATATAGAACATAGAACATAGAACATAGAACAATACAGCACAGAACAGGCCCTTCGGCCCACGATGTTGTGCCGAACATCTATCCTAGATTAAGCACCCATCCATGTACCTATCCAATTGCCGCTTAAAGGTCGCCAATGATTCTGACTCTACCACTCCCACGGGCAGCACATTCCATGCCCCCACCACTCTCTGGGTAAAGAACCCACCCCTGACATCTCCCCTATACCTTCCACCCTTCACCTTAAATTTATGTCCCCTTGTAACACTCTGTTGTACCCGGGAAAAAGTTTCTGACTGTCTACTCTATCTATTCCTCTGATCATCTTATAAACCTCTATCAAGTCACCCCTCATCCTTCGCCGTTCCAACGAGAAAAGGCCGAGAACTCTCAACCTATCCTCGTACGACCTATTCTCCATTCCAGGCAACATCCTGGTAAATCTTCTCTGCACCCTCTCCAAGTATAAGTTCAAGTATAGAAGAGGTTAAGAGTAGGGAGGTCCGATATCAAGTTTCAGGGACACAAGATGGCCCGGCAAGCAAGAAGTTGGTTTGAAGTGTGTCTACTTCAATACCAGGAGCATTGCCACCAGGTATTACATTGTGGTAATACAAACAAGGACAGGAGTTAACGGTAGTGCCCTGGGTGGTGTGGGAGAGCAGAGAGAGACCTCAGGGTTCAGGGACATACTTCTTTGAAATTTGTATCCCAGTCAGACAGGGTGGTTAAGAAGGTGTTTAGCATGCTTGCCTTCATTGCTCAGACCTTTGAGTATAGGAGTTCTGACATTATATTGAACTTGTACAGGACAGTGATGAGGCCTCTTCTGGATTAATGTGTGCAATTCTCATCGCCCTGTTATAGGAAGGATATTATTAAAGTGGAGAGGGTTCAGTAAAGGTTTACCAAGATGTTGTCAGGAAGAGAGGGTTTGAGATATAGACATGGGCTGTTGCATTGGAGGGTGAGGGGTAACCTTATTGATGTTTAAACAATCATGTGGGGCACAGACAAGATGAATGATAAGGGTGTTTTCCCTTGGGTGGGGAGTTCAAACCTGGGGGGTATATTTTTAAGGTGAGAGGAGAAAGATTGAAAAAGGACATGAGGGGCAATGTTTTTAGAATTTTGGATGTGGAATGAACTATCAGAGGAAATGGTGGATGTAGATACAGTTACAATGTTTAAAATACATTTGGACAAGTTCACGAATAGGAAAGGTTTGGAGGGATATGGGCCCAGCGCAGCAGGTGGGAATAGTTTAGTTTTGGAACATGGTCAGTGTGGCCTGGTTGGTCCGAAGGGTCTGTCCCTGTGTTGTATGACTCAATGACTCCATGACATTATGGTACGCAGTCAAAGCACACGTTAGTCTCTGCACACGCTCACTTTGCCCTCCAGCTCATGGGCTGGGAGACAGCACGGGGAAAGGTATTGTTGATGGATGGAGATACCGAGGGCTTTTATGTACAGTGGGTGTATAATGGAGGAACGACAGATCAGGAACTACAGAGGGACAGATCAGGATAGATGAAGCTGCACAAGGGAGGGCAATTAGACAGGGGCCATGGAGGGGGACAGGGGCCAAATGTGCGGTGGGCGGGGGACGGGGGGGTGCGGGATTGTCCAATATTGAAGAGGGGCAGGTGCAGATTCCATCTCAGGATTGAACAACAGAACCAGGGAAGGAAACAAGGAGAAGGAAAGAGAGAGAGAAATGAGAGAAGAAGCAAGAGAATGGGAAAGAACACAGATAAAGGTGGGAAAAAGAGACAGGAGAGAAAAATACAAAAGAAGAGGCTGTCAGTAAGATAGAGAGAGAGAGAGAGAGATAGTGTGAGAGAGAAAGGTTGAGAGGGAGAGAGAGATGTTGTGTGATACAGACAGAGGGTGAGAGACAGAGGCAAAGAGAGAGATAGGGAGAGAAAAGAGGAAAAATCAGACAGATATAAGCACGTGCTAAGGAAAGATATGGTGCGATTTAACAATTGATATTCACCATTCCAGTTGGTCTAAGCTCTTGCGATGGTCTCTCACACTCTTTCTCACCCATTCAGGACAGACTCTGCTCCAGAGGCTTGCTTTTGAGATTCAACCATTCCCCACACTCTCACACACAGACACAGACTGAAACCGACAGATACTCACTCCCTGCTCAGTGTACACAGTGAACGTTGAGTAGGTTAGGATAGTTTTCATTAGAAAAAAGGAGATTGAGGGGAGACCTGATTGAGGTCTACAAAATCATGACAGGTATAGACAGGGTAGACAGAGATAAGCTTTTTCCCAGAGTGAAGGATTTAACAACGAGAAGTCACACTTTCAAAGTGAGAGGTGAAAAGTTAAATAGGGATATATGCAGCAAGGACTTCACACAGAGAGTGGTGGGTGTTGCGAGCAGAGGGAGTAGAGGCAGGCACAGTAGATTCATTGAAGATGCATCTGGACAGATGCATGAGTAGGTGGGGAGTAGAGGGAGAGAGATGCTTAGGAAATGAGCAACAGGTTTAGACAGAGGCTTTGGATCAGATCAGGCTTGGAGGGCCGAAGGGCCTGTTCCTGGGCTGTAAACGTTTTTATTCTTTGATCTTTGAAGGGAAAATGGCTGCCAGAACTTGTTTGAAATATCCCCAAATCTCTCACTGAAAGCCCCCTCTCTGCCCAAGTCCCAGCTCATCCAGTCAGCTCCCAGCTCCCTCTACCCAGGGCATACCTCCCCCAGGGATGGAGCACAGCCAGAGCCACCTCAGTGGGATTAGAGGGGGGAGGGAGGCAGCAGGTAAACAGTTTCATCCAGTCTGCCTTTGTATACTCCTACTTTGCACTTTATTGTCTTGGAATAAAAAACAAATATATTTTCAAACTGATCCAATTCCTTTTGTCTGTGGTTTCCTATTGATCAATGTGACAAATCTCAACTTGCAATTGTCAGGAATCTAACCCAGGTCACCTGTTTGGAAGCCAGCTACACTAACCAGGATAGCAGCATCACTGTGCACTTTAACACAACACAGTCCCCAAACATAGTTAAAAAGACCTTTATCATAACAAATCAAACAGAGTTCATATTGATTCACTGAAAGTGATATTCGGTCAGGGGACGATAGCTTATATGAAGAGGTAGATTTGAAGGAGCATCTGAAACCGGAGAGGGAGCTGGGTCATTGGGTGGGTGCAGAGAGGGAGTCCAGAAATCCCTCTGGTTGGGCTTGGATTCCCCCGGCAACGCATCAGCTGGTTCATGGGAAGGAACAAGTCAAGAAACGGGATGATGTCAGAGAACTGGTTTAGTCCAGACTGCCTTTGTCTCCTCCTGCTTTGCATTTTATTGTTTGAGAATGAAAGCCACATGTATTCACAAACTGATCCAATTCCTTTGCTCTTTGGGTTTGACTGTTGATCAATGTGAAAATCTCAAAGTGCGATTGCCAGGAACCAACACGAGGAATTGAATGGAAACAAAGTAAATTATTGTTGAAAATAAAGGTGCAATCAAAAGACACAGAATCTTTACAATATTTTATTTCCTTTTTCAACAGGAAACTTATCGTTTTTTAAAAAACTTGCCCAGATGTGTGGCTCAGAGAATTCAGTGAGGAAGAGTGGCCAGGAGCCTGTCGTTGCATTTCCCTCTCTCCTGCAGTGAACGATTACACCTTCCTCCATATCATTTATTTTTCTAACCTTTTCACTCACTGAGCACGGATTACTTGGGATAAATGTAACTTTTGTGTATATTTAATTCCTCTTTTGGGTTTGCTTTTGTTGTCCCACTTCCTGCTAATTGTTGCTGATTACTGACAGCACTTTACACTGGCTTTACATTTTGCCCCTTAGATCGAGTCATTCCTTGCCCATTGGGAAAGGAGAGTTATCATGTTGCTGCTCCTCCTTCTCCTTTCGGTCCATTCCTCACGTGGACTCCTCCTCCCGTTATCTGCTGCACCTAATGTTGGCTCTCAGTTACTTGGATTGATTCACCAATTCAATTATTGTTCTAACTGGATATGTCATGGTATACTTTAACTGGTCTCTGAAATGTTTCTGTGTCACCACATAAATAAGTGCATTTGTGCAGCAACTTCAGTTCCTCAGCATATATCCAATCTGAACAAAGAGACCAAAAGAAACAGAATCCAAGGAATAACCAGCATTAAAGAAATATAAAATATGCAACAACCAGAGAAGTATGAAGCTGGCAGATATGGCAAAGAGTAAAATCACAGAATTCTTCCTGCTCTCTACCTCTGGATCATTCTCTGTTTTTCTCTGACCTCTCAGTTCCTTCCGCACCTTAATGGCCTCGAAGATGTGTCTGACAGTCAGAATGTTGATAAAGAGAATAAAAGTGAATGGGAACATTGGTGTTAAAAAAGTCTCAAAATATCTAAAACCTATCCACCGAGGGTCGTCATAATAACCAGGCCTGATATAACAGTACCATGGAACATTGTTGATCATCTTTCCAGGGTAATACACAAAGGAGTTGGGTATGTTCTTTAAATAAAAGAAGATGCAGATTGTTGCTAGAACCCCGGTTGCAGTTTTTCCTGTGCAGTACTTCGTTTTCATCTCATGTAAACAAATGGCGACAAATCGATCAAAGGAAAAAGCAATGGTGAACCACGCAGAACAATCAATGGTCAAGCGGTTGAGGGCATAGATAACACCACAAACAGGAGTGATTTGCAGGAAACACAGTGGATAATAATACTGTCGAAATCGGTGAAGGATGATATAAAAAACAATGAACAGTAGATCTGACGTTGTCATGGCCACAAGATAACGAGTGCTGCACACAGAAAGACCACATTTGCCCCGAGCTAAGATTACAATCACCACTAGACTAACTGTAAGAGAAAGGAAAAAATAGATTTGAAGTTAATAATGAAACATTCTCGGTGCCTGAGCCCAGACTGTAAGTAATGACACAAAGGTAATTGCTATTCCATGTTATATGAAGTTTAAAGAATCTCTCTCAATGAATCATTGAACTTTTGAAGGACATAGGGAAGAACATGAGCAGCAGATTACTCACAGAAACACGGTCATATACTCAGGATGTTTTTGGGTCAGCAGCAGTCGATTTCACCAGCTCCTCAGATGCAACCTTGCCTGCTGTGCCTTTTCCAGCACATCGCCCTATCAGCAGTCCCCATTATTTCCTAATTCCTAATGACCTGCTGAACCCACCCATTGCCCTGTTGTCTCTGGGCTCCCATTTGAAGTGAGCTGTCTGATCAAGACCCACCAACACAATCCCTTTCCATCAAGGAATGGGAAACACCAAGTGTCACTGCGAGGTGGGTTGTTACAAAACCCATCTGACCGACAGCAGGCTGTGAACTACCACAGAGAGAGGGTGGTCTTCCGAAACCCTTTTTAGACCAGCCAGGGCCGGTGTTCAGTCAAACCCCATCAATGTGGCCTCAGTATAAACCCATTCTGCACAGTATAGGGAAACACACAATGCTGCACATTACTGAGGAGCCTCCGAACTGACAAACTATTCACTTTAAACTCAGTCAGTGAGGACACTATTGTCTGACAGTGGGATTTGCCTTGCTGAATGGAAATATAATAATTTATCAGTTATCTGTAGAAAGAAGGATGATTCAATGCAGTGGTTTATATAAGTTGTTCCAACTCTTACCAGGAACACCAACAACAACAAGGATGGTCTCGTACACTCTACCGATCTTTTCCCTGAGAAGATGCACTTCGTTGTTTGTGACACAACCTTTCCTTTCCTGCTGCTGGCAATCTGTTGGAATTGTAGAATTCTCTCGGAGATGGAGCTGACACAGTTCCAGAGACTTTGTTTTATATTGTGTGGTATCTCCACTGGGAAACCATGATTATATCTTCAAACTTTTTAATGCATTTTGAACAAACAAGTTATGACAGCAGGTTTATTTTAATGATGTGATAGCATTGAGATTTACAGCTATATTTGAATACCCCAAAGGCTGGATTGATCTGATCCTGTTAAGTCTCAAACATTCATGCTTTCAAGTAACAATACTTGCAATATTTCACTCACTATCAATCCTATCAATATCTAAATACCTTTTCATATTCTTTTCAGTGATGACCTTCATTCTGCTGATGTTATTCAGTTGTTCAATGCCTCATGCTGTTTAAGTTTTTGAGAGCTGTTCTCCTGCACACTGTTATCCCACAGCTTTCCTTGTTAATTCAGTTACATGACTGATTTGGGAAATTCTCTCTGTGAATGAGTACTCTAATACAGAACCTGAAGTTGATACTGACTGCACCAACAGCTGGAACTTCCACTCGGTCACATTTTCTCAAAACAAACACAAAAATAATCAGAACCTTACATTCAAATTAATAGAGTGATGACATCATACAGGACAGAGATGGCCCTTCGCTCCATCGAGTCTGTATCTCTAAACTCACACTCAAAGCTACACAGGGTTGGACAATGGGAAGCCTTCAAACATGAGATAATGAGAGTCCAGAGACAGTATGTTCCTGTTCGGGTGAAAGGCAAGGCTGGTAGGTGCAGGGAATACTGGATGACTTGAGAAATTGAGGTTTTATTTGAGAAAAAGAAGGAAGCATATGTCAGGTATAGGCAGCAGAAATCAAGTGAATCCTGAGAAGAGTATAAATGCAGTAGGAATATACTTAAGGGAATCAGGAGGGCAAAAACAGAACATGAGATAGCACTAGCAAATCGGGTTAAGGAGAATCCAAACAGATTCAATAAATACATTAAGGATAAAAGATTAACTGGGGAGACAGAGCCCCTCAAAGGTCAGCAAGGCAGCCTATGTGTGGAACCACAGGAGATGGGGAGATACTAAATAAATATTTTGCATCAGTGTTTACTGTGGAGAAGGTCATGTAAGATATAGAATGTGGGGAAAGAGATGGTGACATCTTAAAAAATGTTCATGTTACAGTGGACATCTCAAAATGCATAAAGATGGATAAATCCCAGGACCTGATCAGGTGTACCCTAGAAATCAGTGAGAAGCAAGTAAAGTGATTGCTGGGCCTCTTGCTGAGATATTTGTATCATCGATATTCATAGGTGAGGTGCTGGAAGGCTGAATGTTGACTAAGGGGTGCTACTATTTAAGAAAGGTGGTAAGGAAAAGCCAGGGATCTATAGATGAGTGAGCCTGATTGATGGTGGAAAAGTTGATGGAGGTAATCCTCAGGGATAGGGTTTACATATATTTGGAAAGGTGAGGATTGTTTAGGGGCAATCAGCATGACTCTGTGCATTTGAAGAGGATTGATGAGGGCAGAGCAGTGGCTGTGATCCACATGAACTTCAGTGAGGCATTCAACAAGGGTCTTCATGGTGGACTGGTTAGCAAGGTTAGATATCATGGAATGCAGAGAGAACTAGCTATTTGGATGGAGAACTGGCTGAAAGATAGCAGACAGAAGTTGGTGATGGAGGGTTGCTTTTCAGACTGGAGGCCTGGATCCATGGTGTGCCAAAAGGATCACTGCTGGGTCCATTGTTTTTCATCATTTCCACAAATGATTTGGATGTGAAAATAGCAGGTATAGTTCGTAAGTTTGCAGATGACACCAACATTGGAGGTTACCTCAGAGTACACAGGATCTTGTTCAGATGGGTCAATAGGCCAAGGAGTGGCAGATGGAGTTTAATTTAGATAAATGTGAGGTGCTATATTTTGAAAAGACAAATCAGAGCAGGAGTTATACACTAATGGGTTTGTTGCTGAACAAAGAGACCTTGGAGCGCAGGTTCATAGTTCTTTGAAAGTCACAGGCAGCTAGGAGAGTGAAGAAGGTGTTTGGTTTACATTCCTTTATTGGTCAGTGCATTGACTATAATAGTTGATAGGTCATGTTACATCTGTACGGGACATTGATTAGGCCACTTTTGGAATGCTGCATGCAAATCTGGTTTCCCTTCTATCGGAAGGATGTTGTAAAACTTGAAAGGGTTCAGAAAAGATTTACAAGGATGTTGCCAGGGTTGGAAGATTTGAGCTGTAGGGAGAGGGTGAATAGGCTGAGGTTGCTTTCCCTGGAGCATCGGAGGCTGAGGGTTGACCTTATAGAGGTTTATAAAATCATGAGGGGCTTGGACAGGGAGAAATTTAAAAGGGACCTAAGGGGTAACTTGTTCTTGCAGAGGGTGGTGCGTGTATGGAATGAGCAAACAGAGGAAGTGGTGGAGCCTGGTACAATTGCAACATTTAAAAGGCATCCAGAAAGGTATACAAACAATAAGGGTTTAGTGTGGGCCAAGTGCTGGCAAATGGGATGTGATTAACTGAGAATACCTGGATGAGTTGGACCAAAGGGACTGTTTCTGTGTTGTATATTTCTATGATTCTATCTCTCTCTCTCCCTCTCCACTTCTCTCTCTCTCTCTCTGTCTCACACACACACACACACACAAGATATACATCACACACATGTAAATAATGTTTCTGCCTTTCTATGTGATACTTTCTTTTGTGTGGGAAAACAATTTACTCTGCTCATCTATATATCCTTTAAACAGTGTACGAAGCGAAGTCACGAACCGATCTCAATCAGGACCAGATTGGGTGATCTCACAATTGTTCAGCTAGGATTCAAGTTCATGGAGTTGACAGCCCTCACTCAGTCTGTCTGTGTTCCCATTTTTTTGGAACCAAATAGAGACAAAATAACATTACACTCAATGATTAAATAATAAATCTTAAACCTCTATTTCAATATTGGTACAGAAATGTCAGGTTGGCTTCTGAAGCAACCAGGAGGCCAGCCATCAAACTGGCTCATATTCAGATACTTCCCAACGATTATCCTGGACCCGGGGTGAATCCTATCAATGACAGGTGTCAAAACTTCAATTTAATAAACATGTGCAATTATGACAGTAATGTTGACCACAAAATCCTTAGGTGAAAACAGTTACTGCAGATGCTGGAAACCAGATTGTGGATTAGTGGTGCTGGAAGAGCACAGCAGTTCAGGCAGCATCAGAGGAGCAGTAAAATCGACGTTTCGGGCAAAAGTCCTTCATCATGAATACAGGCAGAGTGCCTGAAGGGTGGAGAGATAAGCTAGAGGAGGGTGGGGGTGGGGAGAAAGTAGCATAGAGTGCAATAGGTGAGTGGGGGAGAGGATGAAGGTGATGGGTCGCAGGGGGAGGGTAGAGTGGATAGGTGGAAAAGGAGATAGGCAGGTAGGACAAGTCAGGACAGGTCATGGGGACAGTGCTGAGCTGGAAGTTTGGAACTAGGGTGAGGTGGGGGAAGGGGAAATGAGGAAACTGTTGAAGTGTTCCGAGGCGGAAGATGAGGCGTTCTTCCTACAGGCAGCTTGGTGAAGGATCAGCTGTGAAGGAGGCCCAGGACCTCCATGTCCTTGGCAGAGTGGGAGGGTGTGTTGAAATATTTGGCCACAGAGTGGTGTGGGTGTCCCGGAGATGTTCCCTAAAGCGCTCTGCTAGGAGGTGGCCAGTCTCCCCAATGTAGAGGAGACCGCATTGGGAGCAACGGATACAATAAATGATATTGGTGGATGTGCAGGTAAATCTTTGATGGATGTGGAAGGCTCCTTTTAGGGCCTTGGATGGAGGTGAGGGAGGAGGTGTGGGCGCAGGTTTTGCAATTCCTGTGGTGGCAGGGGAAGGTGCCAGAATGGGAGGGTGGGTTGAAGGGGGGCGTGGACCTGACCAGGTAGTCATGGAGGGAACATTCTTTGTGGAAGGCGGAAAGAGGTGGGAAGAAAATATATCCCTGGTGGTGGGGTCCACTTGGAGGTGGCGGAAATGTCGGCGGATGATTTGGTTTATACCAAGGTTGGTGGGATGGAAGGTGAGTACCAGGGACATTCTGTTCTTGTTACAGTTGGAGGGGTGGGGTCTGAGGGTAGAGGTGCGAGATGTGGACGAGATTCATTGGAGGGCATCTTTAACCACGTGGGAAGGGAAATTGCGATCTCTAAAGAAGGAGGCCATCTGGTATGTTCTGTGGTGGAACTGGTCCTCCTGGAACTAGGTACGGCGGAGGCGGAGGAATTGGGAATACAAGATCGCATTTTTGCAGGAGGTAGGGTGGGAAGAGGTGTAATCCAGGTAGCTGCGGGAGTCAGTGGGTTTGTAAAAAATGTCGATATCAAGTCGGTTATCATTAATGGAGATGGAGAGGTCCAGGAAGGGGGGGAGGTGTTAGACATGGTCCAGGTAAATTTAAGGTCAGGGTGGAATGTGTTGGTGAAGTTGATGAATTGCTCAACCTCCTCGCGAGAGCACGAGGTGGCGCCAATGCGGTCATCAATGTAGCGGAGGAAGAGGTGGGGAGTGGTGCCGGTGTAATTACAGAAGATCGACTGTTCTACGTAGCCAACAAAGAGACAGGCATAGCTGGGGCCCATACGGGTTCCCATGGCTTCCTCTTTGGCCTGGACAAAGTGGGAGGATTCGAAGGAGAAACTGTTAAGGGTGAGGACCAGTTCAGCCAAACGATTCATCTCCCAGACCATACAGAACCTCATCTCCCACCCACAGCTTCGAACCTCATAGTCCGGGAATCCCACACTGTCCAGTTCTACCTCCTTCCCAAGATCCACAAGCCTGACCACTCTGGCCAACCCATTGTCTCAGCATGCTCCTGCCCCACTGAACTCATTTCTACCTACCTTGACACTGTCCTATCCCCCCTAGTCCAGGAACTCCCCACATATGTTCGAGACACCATCCATGCCCTCCACCTCCTCCAAGACTTCCTTTTCCCCGGCCCCCAACGCCTCATCTTCACCATGGATATCCAATCCCTCTACACCTCCATCCACCATGACTAGGGCCTCCAAGCCCTCCGTTTCTTCCTCTCCTGACGTCCCCAACAGTACCCTTCCACCGACACTCTCATTTGTTTGGCTGAACTGTCTACCTCTAGGGTGGACAGTGAGAACCTTTTTCCTTGGATGGAGATGGGCGGTACGAGGGGACAGAGCTTTAATGTCAGAGGTAGTTTCCTTACTCAGAGAGTAGTCGGGGCATGGAACACACTGCCTGCAACAGTAGCAGACTTGCCAACACCTATGACCACTACCTTCCTAAAGCCAAAGGCAGTAGATGTATGAGAACACCATGACCTGCATGTTCCCTTCCAAGCCACTCACCATCCTGACTTGGGTATATATTCCTTCAGTAAAGTCGCCATAGTCCCAGGGGACCAAGGACTGCTCTCTCATTAGTGAGAAACAACTGGCCGTGAGTTTCATCTGAGGGCACCGAGCCTCAGGGGAACAGTAAGGTTGGGAAGGTAGGACCTTCATGATGATCTCAGCCAGTGTGGGGATTGAACCCGTGATGTCAACATAGAACATACTATAATACTGCATAGTATAGGCCCTTCAGCCCTCGATGTTGTGCTGACCATTTATCTGACTCTATTGTTCTCTCCTCTATGTGCCTATCCAAGAGTCGCTTAAATTGCACAAGATACGGAGGCATGGGATTGAGGGTGTATCAGCAGTTTGGATCAGAAGTTGGCTCATTGAAAGAAGACAGAAGGTGGCGGCTGATGGGAAATATCCACCCTGGAGTTCGTTACTAGTGGTGTATCACAAGGATCTGTTTTGGGTCCACTGCTGTTTGTCATTTTTATAAATGACCTAGATGAGGGTCTAGAAGGATGGGTTAGTACATTTGTGGATGACAATAAGGTTGGTGGAGTTGTGGATAGGGATGAAGAATGGTGCAGTCTACAGAGGGACATAGATAAGCTGCAGAGCTGGGCTGAGAGGTGGCAAATGGAACTTAATGTGGAAAAGTGTGAGGTGATTCACTTTGGAAGGAGGAACAGGAATACAGCGTACTGGGCTAATGGTAAGATTCTTGGT
The DNA here is from genome assembly GCF_020745735.1 of Hemiscyllium ocellatum. NCBI lineage: Eukaryota > Metazoa > Chordata > Chondrichthyes > Orectolobiformes > Hemiscylliidae > Hemiscyllium > Hemiscyllium ocellatum. The sequence continues at coordinate 435,333 of NW_026867469.1, read as the reverse complement.
CGTGTAGATAAGCAGAGAGATCTCAGCGTCCAGGTACATAGATCTCTGAAAGTTGCCACCCAGTTTGATGAGGTTGAGGCACTTTTCATTCGAGAGAAGAAGGCTGAGAGATGGCGTAACTGTGAGATACAGATAACCAGAGAGTTAGATAGGGTGGACAGTGAGAGCGTTTTCCTCGGACGGTGATGGCTGGCACAAGGGGACAAAGCTTTAAATTGAGAGATGATAGATATAGGACAAATGTCAGAGGTATACACAGAGTGTAGTAGGGGCATGGAACACACTGCCTGAAACTGTAGTAGACACCGACTTTCAGGGCATTTAAATGGTCATTGGATAATCATATGGACAAAAATGGAATAGTGCAGGATAAATGGGTTTCAGATTATTTCAACAATAAGGGCTGAAGGGTCTGTACTGTGCTGTCATGTTTATGTTCTATATTCTAATTGTTCCTAATCTATCTGACTCTGCTACCACTGCTGGTACTGTATTCCACACACCCACCACTGTCTGTGTTACGAACCTACATCTGACATCTCCCCTAAAAGTTCCTCTAATCACTTTAAATTGATACCCCCCTCATGATGACCATTTCCGCCCAGGGAAAAAGTCTCTGTCTATTCCCTCTGTCTGTGTCTCTCATCACCTTGTACACCTCCATCAAGTCAGCTCTCATCCTTCTACACTGCAGTGAGAAAAACCCTCGCGCTCTCAACCTTCCTTCATAAGACATGCCCTCCGGTCCAGGCAGCGCCCTCTCTAAAGCTCCCACATCCTTCCTATAATGAGGCAACCAGAACTGAACACAATATTCCAAGTGTCGTCTAAGCAGGGTTCTATAGAGCTGCAGCATAACCTCACGGCTCTTGGACTCCATCCCTCTGCTAATGAAAGCAAGCATGCTATAAGTTGCCTCAACAAATTTGGGGGGCACTGGGTGACTTTGAGGGATCAAAGGGCATGGACCCCAAGATCCCTCTGTTCCTCCACACTGCCAAGAATCCTGCCTTTAAACCCGCATTCTGCATTTCAATTTGACCTTCCAAAATGAATCACTTTACGCTTTTCCAGGTTGAACTCCATCTGACACTTATCAGCCCAGTCCTGCATCCTGTCAATGTCCCGTTGCAACCTTGAGCAGTCCCAGAACCGATCCCTGCGGAACATCACTGGTCACCAAGCTCCAGGCTGAATACTTCCCATCTACTACCAGCCTCTGTCTTCTATGGATGAGCCTACTCTGTGTCCAGACAACCAAATCTCCCAGTATCCCATGTCTCCTTACTTTCTGAATGAGCCTACCATGCAGAACCTTATCAAATGCCTTGCTAAAATCCATACGCATCCCATCCATTGCTCTACTTTCCTCAGTGCATTTTGTCACATCTTCAAAGGATTCAATAAGGTTTATGAGGCATGACCTGCCCTCACAAAGCCATTCTGACTATCTCTAACCAAGCTATGGTTTTCCAAGTAAGCATAAATCCTGTGTCTCAGAATCCTCTCCAATAATTTGCCCAATACAAGTAAAACTGACTGGTCTGTAATTCCTAAGATTACCCTATTCCCTTTCTTGAACAAGGGAATAACATTTGCCACCCTCCAATTATTTGGCACTACTCCAGTGGACAGTGAGGACCCAAAGATCATCGTTAAAGGCACAGCAATCTCTTCCCTCGCTTCCTGTAGTAACCTTGCGTATATTCCTTCCTGCCGGGGGTGGAGTTAGTTATCCTTAAAACTTTCAGCGCATCCTCCTTTTTAACACCAACCTGTTTGAGCATGTCAGCCTGTTTTATGCTGTCCTCACAAACATCAAGTTCCCTCTCAGTAATGAATAATGAAGCAAAGTATTCATTGAGGACCAACACTACCTCCTCCTCCGACTCCAGGCACAAGTTCCCTCCACTGTCCCTGATTGGCCCTACCCTCACTCTGACCATCCTCTTGTTCCTCACATCAGTGTAGAACGCCTTGGGGTTTTCCTTCATCCTGCCTCCTAAAACCTTTACATGCACCCTCCTAGATCTCCTAAGTCCATTCTTCAGTTCCTTCCTGGCTACCTTGTAACTCTCTAGAGCCCTGTCTGATGCTTGCCCCCTTAACCTTAAGTAAGCTTCCTTCTTCCTCTTGACTAGATGTTCCACATCCCTTATTACCCAAGGTTCTTTCAACCTACCATCCCTTCCTTACCTCAGTGGGACAAACCTGTCCTCCTAAACAACCTCCACATTTCTGTTGAGCATTTCCCTGAGAACATCTGTTCCCAATTTAGATGCCCCAGTTCTGCCTAATAGCATTGTAATTCCCCCTCCCCCAATTAAATACTTTCCCAGACCATCCGCTCCTATCCCTCTCCATGAGTATTGTGAAGGTCATGGAGTTGTGATCATTATCACCGAAATGCTCTCCTACTGAGAGATCTGATACCTGGCGTGGTTTGTTGCCAAGCACCAAATCCAATATTGGATGTTGGTGTCACTCTACATCACAAACCAGACATTCAGCCCCCACTGCTGCAGGGGGTCGGTTAGCACAGTTGGCTGGATGGCTGATATGAGATGTAGAGAGGTGAGGTGGTACTTTAGCCATCAGTTGTCTCTCTTCCTCTCTCCAAGACAGAACAGCCTTTTGAATTGTGCAATTCCTTCAGTATTCCTCTGTCACAATCCTAGAGAGAAGGCTGAGAGGCGACTTCATTGAGACATACAAGATAATCAGGGGGTTCAATAGGGTGGACAGAGAGAACCTTTTTCCTCGGATGGTGATGGCTTGATGAGGGGACATAGCTTTAAATTGAGGGGTGATAGATACAGGACAGATGTCAGAGGAGTTAGGGCATGGAATGCCCTGTCTACAACAGTTAGAGACTCACCAACCTGAAGGGCATTTGAATAGTGTTTGGATAAACATATGGATGAAAATGGAATAGTATTGGATCGAAGGGCTTCAGATTGGTTCCACAGGTCGGTGCAACATCGAGGGCCGAAGGGCCTGTACTGTGCTGTAATGTGCAATGTTCTATATTAGTGACCAGTTGATCACTAAAAGGCTGAAGGGTGAGAGCAAAGGAGAGACCCGCAGAGACCCAGAGATGGAGAGCAGAAGGAAGGCTGTGATTCTGCTCTTCACCATCTCTGGGAGCTTCACCCTCCCGTGGTTCATCAATGTTGTAGGTTTGTGATATTATGTCATTCAAGGCATCAATCCTGATGATTACCCACCGTTTCTGTTAGTGTTCAGTGTTGTTGGTTACATGCTGCAGAGGTTACGCTGTTGTACAAACAGATTTATTTATGCAGCAACGCTGTCTACGTTCAGAGAGAAGATCAGTAACACAGTAAAACCTCTGGCTACACAAATTCATTACCTTCTGAACAAATAAAACTCCTCATTGAAGCCAAAGGGATGGTCCCATTGTTCCCAGACTGTGGAATGATATTTTTCATTGACCCATGGGATATGGGCCACACTGGCAGGGCCAGTGTTTTTTGCCCGTCCCTAGTTGCCCCTGGGGAAGGTGATGGTGAGCTGTCTTCTTGAACTCGCTGCACTCCATGTGATGTAGGTGGACCCACAATGTGTCCCTTAGGGAGGGAATTCCGGGATTTTGACCCAATGACACTGAAGGAACAGCGATATGTTTCGAAGTCAAGATTGTGAGTGGTTTGGAGGGAAACTTGCAGGGGTGGTGTTCCCATGTATCTGCTGCCCTTGTCCTAGATGGAAGTGATCCAGGAGAGCAGACTGACCCCACTGTGTGTCATTGACGTAGGGGGAGCAGACTGACCCCACAATGTCTCTGTTACTGACGTAGGGGGAGCAGACTGACCCCACTGTGTCTGTGTCACTGACCATGGGGAGAGCAGACTGACCCCACTGTGTCTATGTCACTGACCCAGGGGAGAGCAGACTGACCCCACTACGTCTGTGTCACTGACCCGGGGGGAGCAGAAGGACCCCACTGTGTGTCACTGACCCAGGGAAGAGCAGTCTGACCCCACTGTGTCTGTATCACTGACCCCAGGGAGGGAAGACTGGCCCCACTGTGTCTGTATCACTGACCCCAGGGAGGGAAGGCTGACCCCACTGCCTCTGTATCACTGACCCCCGAGAGGGAAGACTGACCCCATTGTGTGTCACTGACCCAGGGGAAAGCAGACTGACCCCACTGTGTCTCTGTCACTGACCCCAGGGAGGGATGGCTGACCCCACTGGGTCTGTATCACTGACCCCATGGAGGGAAGACTGACCCCACTGTGGCAGTATCACTGACCCCAGGGAGGGATGGCTGACCCCACTGGGTCTGTATCACTGACCCCATGGAGGGAAGACTGACCCCACTGTGTCTGTATCACTGACCCCAGGGAGGGACGGCTGACCCCACTGCGTGTGTATCACTGACCCCCGAGAGGGAAGGTTGACCCCACTGTGTTTGTATCACTGACCCCAGGGAGGAAACACTGACCCCACTGTCTCTGTATCACTGACCCCACTGTGTCTGTATCACTGACCCCAGGGAGGGACGGCTGACCCCACTGCGTCTGTATCACTGACCCCCGAGTGGGAAGGCTGACCCCATTGTGTTTGTATCACTAACCCCAGGGAGGGAAGGCTGACCCCACTGTGTCTGTGTCACTGACACCAGGGAGGGAAGGTTGACCTCACTGTGTCTGGATCACTGACCCCAGGGAGGGAAGACTGACCCCACTGTGTTGGTATCACTGACCCCAGGGAGGGAAGGTTGACCCCACTGTGTCTGGATCACTGACCCCAGGGAGAGATGGCTGACCCCACTGTGTCGGTATCACTGACCCCAGGGAGGGAAGGCTGACCCCACTGTGTCTGTATCACTGACCCCAGGGAGGGAAGGCTGACCCCACTGTGTCTGTCTCACTGACCCCAGGAAGGGAAGGCTGACCCCACTGTGTCGGTATCACTGACTCCAAGGAGAGCAGACTGATACCTTGTCCCTTTAAGGAGGATATGTTCTGTTTCTCTTGATGAGGGATGTTATCAACCTGGTGCCCAGGTGTATGTTCCATGGAAAGCAGAGTAAATAACTTTGGGTTTTCTTAAATTACGACCAAAGCAGCATGAGGAAGTGGAGTCCGGCTCTCACCGATCCAGGGGCTCAGCACTGCTTTCAGTTACTGAAGGTGCATTATTTGGTGTTGAAGCTGTTAGTCACAGCTGTCATTTCTCTCCTGTAGGAAAAAAAGCTTGGACTCTCTCTCTCTGCTGTAAGATTGTTTGTTTTGGTGTTCCCATCTTTTGGATTGGAGGAGATAGTAAATGAGGGAAATCTGTCTTGCTGAATTTGCCTTTACTAAGGGTCTGTTTGTAGGATGTGGCTATATTGGAACAGTTGATGGGTAGAATTAAATAACATTATATTTTGTTATGTACTCCAACAGATTCAAGTTACTTTTTTTTCGTTGTTTGCATTTTAATTGTGGTGTAAGAATTAAGTGTGTTTTGTGTAAAGCTCAACATTCTGACCAATTGAATTTCATCCAGAACAGAACACTCTAGAACTGTCCATGATGTTACAAGCAATGTCTAAGGATTGACATGACCATTCTCAAACTCACTTGAAATATTGGCCAACAGAGTTCTGCATGTTCTAGAAGGGATGTGAGTGCATTGGAGAGGGAACAGAGGGGATTGACCAGGCTGTTCCCTGGGCTTGGAGAGTGTTAGTTCTGAAGAGAGTTTGGACAGACTGGGATTGTTTTCATTAAAGCAGAGGCGATGGAGAGGAGACATGACTGAGATGTATAAAACTATGATGGGCGTAGGGTATACAGGAAGAGAACATTTCCCATGGATGGAGGGATTAAGGACAGGGACATAGATTTAAGGGAAGGAAATTGAACCCTTTAGTTGAGGGAGGAGTAGAGTGACAACAACGAAATGGCTGGAGGATAAGAGAAAGAGCTGGAAAGCGCAACCTAAATGAGTGGTAGAGGTGTGAACCCTGAAGACAATTCGGAATTATATGAATGATATTTTGAAATGCCACAGTGGACAAGGCTGCAGACTGATGTAGACAGTGAAGCAAGAGAATATGACAGACAAGGAGTGAAACCCACACCTCTCTGTATAGTGGTCCCAGACCCATACCCTCCCTGGCCTCACCCCTCCATCTCTCTTCAAACTGCTCCATCATCAGTCAGCTGTTTTGGGTTTCTTCACTGAGCATGCCCAGTATTCTGCAGGGAACAAAGAATGATTCATCCCCAGCTGCTGCTGTCCAGATCATGTGTGTCTCAGAGTCAGCTCTGAGACATCTCCTGGGCAGTCTCAATCTGTATCTGTGTGTCTCTGACTCCGTGTCATTGAGCATCACCCGTACACCCTAATGTCTATGTATGGGACTGCTTTGTATATTCTGGAATATGAACACATTGTAACCTGAGGAAGGTGAGGGTTTCGGTCCTCCCCGGCTTACTCCCTGTTTGTTCGCAGTGAGGCCACTTGAACTGGACGGGTCAAAGTGTGACCTCACAGAACAAGTGTGACCTCACCGTATACATCACAGAGAGTTCAGACATCACAACTGGTTTGTAAACTGGCTTCAACTGAGACACGAGGCTGTGTCAGTAAACACAGGGAAGGCTAGGTCACTGCACTGACCGTGTCTCTGGCTGATCTGTCTGGGAGTGAATGTGATCAGAGAGATGATAAAACAGCTGGACTTTACATAGAGGAAACAAAGCTTTGAAAACACCATCAGCAATCGGATCAGGCAGAAGATGGGGAAGTTTGAAAGGTTTTTTTTATTAGATTAGATTCTCTACAGTGTAGAAACAGGCCCTTCGGTCCAACAAGTCCACACCCACCCTCCGGAGAGTAACCCACCCAGTCTCATTTCCATCTGACTAATGCATCTAACACTACAAGCAATTTAGCATGGCTAATTCACCTGACCCACACATCTTTGGACTGTGGGAGGAAAGTGGAGCACCTGAAGGAAACCCACGCAGACACAGGGAGAATGTGCAAACTTCACACAGACAGTCGCCCGAGGCTGGAATTGAACCTGGGACCTGGTGCTGTGAGGCAGCAGTGCTCACCACTGAGTCACTGCAGCCCTAAAAAAGGTTAGTGTAAAATTCTTCCTCTTGCACTGACTGAAGATTGGGAGTAATTGCAGAATAATGCTCTAGAGATTTATTCTGAGAAAGTTTAGGGCTTATTGAAACCGGTGAGATCCACAGAACTGATTCTTAACGAGGGACAGAAGCTGTCCCGAATGACACCCTTCTCCTCGGACCTAGGCCAATCCCAATGTTCATCCTTTTGAAAAGCATTAAGGGTGGGAAAAATTGTTCAGTGGAGAACTGATGTGCCAACAATTTGAGGAGAGTCCAGAGACAATGCATGTGACTGGGAGGAAGACGGGTCAGAAATTGAGTTGGAGAGAGATTGATTGAAGGGGAGCTCCCTGTGAGAGATTAGGGTGGGAAAGGAGTCTGATGGTGAGGATTAGAGGGGAGGGCATTGTGGAGAGCTGATGCCCTACCTCACATCATCATTGTCCCCAATTCCACCAACATTACCAAGGGTGCCAACCTCGAGAGTTTGCAGAGATGCAAACCATTCTCAGCATGTGGCCATGGTGCCCAATGCTCCTCATTAGCTTTAAAAAAGATGTTTGATCTTAATCTTGAGATTTGTTATTTAGTTGGATGGAAGTCGCCGTGGATTTGAAAATCTGCAGTCTCTCTCGTTTCTCATCCTGCGGACATGATTTGGAGGTGCCGGTGTTGGACTGGGGTGGGGTGGACACAATCATGAATCCCATAACACCAGTTTATAGTCCAATAGGTTTATTTGGAAGCACTAGCTTTCGAAGCACTGTTCCTCATCAGGTGGTTGTGTTAAAGGAGCAGCACTTCAAAAGCTAGTACTTCCAAACAGTTCTGTTGGACTATAACCTGGTGTAGTGTGATTTTTAACTTCTTGCAGATACATTTCAAAGTCAAAGAACAAAGAAAATTTCCAGCCCAGGAACAGGCCCTTCGGCCCTCCAAGCCTGAGCCGATACAATCTACTGTTTAAACCTGTCGCCCAATTGATAAGCATCTGTATGCCTCTGCTTCCCACCTACTCATGCATCTGTCCAGATGCATCTTAAATGAATCTACCATGCCTGTCTCTACCACCTCTGCTGGCAACACATTCCAGACACCCACCACCCTCTGTGTGAGGGACTTGCCGTGTGTATCCCCCTTAAACTTTTCACCTCTCACCTTGAAACCGTGACCTCTTGTTATTGAATCCTTCACCCTGGGTAAAAGCTTATCTCTATCCACCCTATTTATATCCTTTATGACTTTGTAAACCTCAATCATGTCCCCCCACAATATCCCCCACACAAATCCTGTTCCCTTTCACTGATAAGCCAATTCTTTTCTAAATATAAATAGGTCCTATCCCTCAGCACCTTTTCCAGCAACATTCCCACCATTAACGTCAGGCTCACTGGTCTGTAATCACCTGGAATATCCCTTCTACCCTTCTTGCACAGGAGAACAACGTGAGCAACCCTCCAGTCCTCCGGCACCTCACCTGTGTTTAAGGATGCCAAAAAGATATCTGTCAGGGCCCCAGCTATTTCCTGTCTCACCTCCCTCAGCAACGTGGGATAAATCCCATATGGTCCTGGGGATTTGTCCACTTTACTTACCTTTAGCGTACCCAACACATCTTCCCTACTTATGTCAATGTGATCCAGACTAATCAAACTTCTATCTCTAATCTCAACATTCATCATATCCCTCTCCTCAGTGAACACTGATGTAAAGTAATCATTCAGAATCTAACCCATTCTCTCAGGTTCGACACACAGCCTTCTTTCATTATCTTTTAGTGGACCAATCCTTTCTCTAGTTATCCGCTTGCTTCTTATATAAGAATAAAATGCTTTGCGATTCTCCTTAATCCTGCTCGCTAAAGCTATTTCATGACACCTTTTAGCCCGCTTGATTCCTCATTTAAGACGGGTCTTACTCTTCCGATATTCTTCCAGGGCCCATTCTGTTCTTAGCTGCCTAGACCTTACGTACGCTTCCCTTTTCCTCTTGGCTAGTTGTACAATTTCTCCTGTCATCCACGGTTCACCAATCTTGCCCTTCCTATCCTTTGCCTTCAACAGGACATACCTATCCTGCACTATCTTTAACCTATCTTTGAAAGCCTCCCACATATCAAATGTGGGCTTCTCTTCAAATAGCTGTGTCCAATCCACATTTCCCAGCTCCTGCCTAATTTTGATATAATTGGCCTTGGCCCAGTTTAGTACTCATCCCTTTCGGACCACACTCATCTTTATCTATGAGTATTCTAAACCTTACAGAATTGTGGTCACTGTTCCCAAAGAAATCCCCCACCGCAACTTCTACCACCTGTCCTGGCTTGTTGCCCAGTACCAGGTCCAATATGGCCCCTTCCGTCGTCGGACTATTGACATACTGCTCTAGAAAACTCTCCTGAATGCTTTGTACAAATTCTACTCCATCCAGATCTCTGACGCTAAGTGTATCCCAGTCAATGTTGGGAAAATTAAGATCTCTCATCACTACTACCTTATTGCCTCTACATCTATCCATAATCTGTTTACCTATTTGTTTTCTACCTCACGCTCACTGTTGGGAGGCCTGTAATACAGCCCCAACAATGTAACTGCATCCTTCTTATTTCTCAGCTCCACCCATAATGCCTCACTACCTAAGCCCTCCATAGTGTCCTCCTTTAGCACAGCCGTGGTATCATCCCTGACCAACAATGCAATCCACCCCACCCCCACTTTGACTTCCCTCGTTGTCTTGTATGAAGCATCTATATCCTGGAACATGCCCTTCATGCCCTTCCTTCAACCAAGTCTCTGTGATTGCAATAACATCATACTCCCAGGCTTCAATCCAAGCCCTTAATTTCATCTGCCTTAAACACTATACTCCTTGCATTAAAGTAGATGCATTTCAGGCCACCAGTTCTTTTGCATTCATCTGGTCTCTTCCTACTCTTCCCTTTGTTAATGCTATCTTCATTATTCTTACCATCTCCAGTCTTCACCTCGCTGTCCCCTGCCACATTAGTTTAAAACCTCCCCAACAACAGGAGCAAAACCTTCCCCAAGGACATTGATTCCAGTCTGGTTCAGACGTAGACCGTCCATTTTGTAATGGTCCCTCCTTCCCCAGAACCGGTCCCAATGTCCAACAAATCTGAACCCCTCCCTCCTACACCATCCCTCTCACCATGTGTTCATCCTTCCTATTTTTTCATTTCTACGCTGGCTAGCACATGGCACTGGTAGTAATCCCGAGATCACTACATTTGAGGTCCTTCTCTTTAACTTCTCTACTAACTCCCTGAATTCTTCTTTCAGGACCTCATCTTATTTTTTACTTATATCATTGGTGTTTGTATGCACCAAGACAATTGGCTGTTCACCCTCCCCTTTTAGAATGCTCTGCAGCCGATCAGTAACATCCCTGACCCGAGCACCTGGGAGGCAACATACCATCCAGGAGTCCCGTTTTCAGCCACAGAACCACCGATCTACTCCCCTCACAATAGAATCCCCTATGACTATGGCCCTATGAGTCTTTTTCCCACCATTCTGAACAGCAGTGCCCACCACAGTGCTGTGATCCTGGCAACTGCTGCCTTACCCTGGTAGGCCATCTCCCCCAACAGTATCCAAAACGGTATACCTGTTTTGGAGGGAGATGAGCTCAGGGGACACCTGCACTGCCTTCCTACTCTTTCTCTGCCTTTTGGTCACCCATTCACTGTCTCTATCAGCAATCCTAACCTGTAGTGTGACCAGTTTACTAAACGTGCTATCCACGACCTCCTCAGCATCGCGGATGCTCCACAGTGAGTCCATCCGCAGCTCCGGAGCTGTTATACGGTCAAACAAGAGCTGCAGCTGGACATACTTCTTGTAAGTGTAAGGGTCAGGAACGTCAGCCACTTCCCTGAGCTCCCACATCAAGCAAGAGGCACAGGGCATTGGTCTGAGGTCCCCTGCCATTGTAGGCTTAGCTTTATATCAACTAACTAAACCCAAACAATGCACTTAAATATATGAAAAAGAAAGATAAAGAAAAAATAAAAGCTTTATCTTACAGAATCTTTCTCTTCCAGTTCGAGGTGGGGAGGGGGTGTGGGGGTGTGTGCAGGAGGGAGATACTACATGTATAGTATCTCAGGTTTAGCCACTGCCCAAATATAAATTAAGCCCTTACCTTCCCAGCAGCCCTCACTTCACTCCACCTTCTCTCCTCACCGCTCTGTCAAAATGGAGGCACAGCCAACCCCATTTTCATCTGTCTCCCCATGATCAGCTTTTCCTTTCTCCCTGCCTCACAATTATCGGTCCCCTTTATCTGTCTGACTGCTCTTCTGTCTCTTTCTGGGCTCCATCTCCACCTATTGCAGCAGTGAGATGCCTCACCACCCCATCTGCACCTTTTCCTCGCTCCTATCAGTTACGATGAAGGATTACTGGATCTGAAACATTATTTCTGCTTTAACTCAACAGAATCTGCCAAACCTGCTGAGTTTTTCAAGCGATTTCTCTTCTCATTCACATTCACATCTGGACAATGTTCCCAAGGTGGGACCACACTTCCTATTGGCTATAGGCTCGAGATGGACAGACTTTCTAACCAATCAGAGCGGGATGATGAACCAAGGCCCGCCCTGAGAACTTTCGCAGTGTCAAGATGAGAGTGGTGTTGGAAAAGCACATCAGGTCAGGCAGCATCCGAGGAGCAGGAAAATCGACCTTTCGAGCAGGAGCCCTTCGTCAGAATGAGGCTGGGAGCCTCGGGGGAGGAGAGATAAATGGAAGAGGGGTGGGTAGCTGAGAGTGCAATAGGTGGATGGAGGTGAGGATAAAGATGATAGGTCAGAGAGAAGGGTGGAGCGGGTAGGTGGGAAGGAAGAATGACAGATGAGACAGGTCATGGGGACAGTGCTGACTGGAAGGTTGGAACTGGGGTAAGGTGGCGGGAGGGGAAATAGAAACCAGTTCTACCAGAGAACACAGCAGATGGCCTCCTTCTTTAAAGACCGTAATGTCCCCTCCCATGTCGTTGAAAATGCCCTCCAATGCATCTCAGCCATGTCCTGCACCTCTGCCCACAACATTAGATATCCATGGCTGATGAAGGAACTCAGAAAAAGAGAGAGCTTATAAAGTGGCCGAGAGCACAGGGAAATCAGAAGATTGGGAAGTCTACAAAAACAAACAGGATAACAAAGAGAAAAATAAGAAAGGAGACGATCAAATATGAAGGTAAGCTAGCCAGTAATATTAGAAATGTGAATGAAAGTTTCTTTCAATACATAATGAACGAATGAGAGGCAAAAGTAGATATCGGGCTGCTCCAAATTGATGCAGGAAAGCTCATGCTGGGAGATAAGGAAATGGCTGAATAACTTAACAAATACTTTGTGTCAGTCTTCACAGTGGAAGACATGAGTAATATTCCAACGATAGTCAAGGGGCAGAATTGAGTATGGTAGCCATTACAAAAGAGAAAATACTTGAAAAGCTAAAAGGTCGAAAAACTGATAAATCTCCTGGCCCAGATGGGCTACATCCTAGAGTTCTGAGGGAGGTGGCTGAAGAAATAGTGGAGGCATTGGTTATAATCTTTCAAAAATCACTGGAGTCAGAGAAAGTCCCAGGTGATTGGAAAATCGCTGTTGTAACCCACTTGTTCAAGAAATGATCAAGACAAAAGATGGAAAAGTATAGATGATTAGTCTAACCATGGTTGTGGTAAAATTCTAGAATCTATCATTAAGGATGAGATTTCTAAATTCTTGGAAGTGTAGTGTTGATGAGAACAAGTCAGCATGGATTTAGTAAGGGGAGGTCATGCCTGACAAACCTGTTAGAATTCTTTGAAGAGGTAACAAGCAGGTTAGACCAGGGAAACCCAGTGGATGCTATCTGCCTAGACTTCCAAAAGGCCTTTGATAAGGTGCCTCAAGGGAGGCTGCTGAGTAAGGTGAGGGCCCATGGTGTTCAAGGTGAGCTCCTGGCATGGATTGAGGATTGCCTGTCTGACCGAAGGCAGAGAGTTGGGATAAAAGGTTCTTTTTTAGAATGGCAATTGGTGACAAGTGGTGTCCCGCAGGGTTCAGTGTTGGGGCTGTAGCTATTCACTTTCTACATAAATGATCCGGACAGAGAGATTGGGGGCATTCTGGTGAAGTTTGCCGATGATATGAAGTTAGGTGGACAGGCAGGTAGTTCTGAGGAGGTGGGGAGGCTACAGGAAGATTTAGTTAGTTTATGTGAATAGTCCAAGAAATGGCTAATGGAATTCAATTTGAGCAAATGTGAGGTCTTGCACTTCGGGAAAAAGAACACAGGCATGGACTATTTTCTAAACAGTGAGAAAATTCATAAAGTCAAAGTACAAAAGGATCTGAGAGTGCTAGTGCAGGAATCTCTAAAGGTTGACTTGCAGGTTGAGTCCATGGTTAAGAAAGTATGAAATATTGTCATTTATCTCAAGTGGGTTGGGATGTAAAAGCAGTGATGTGCTACTGAGACTTTATAAAGCTCTGGTTAGGCCCGATTTAGAATATGTGTCCAGGTTTGAGCCCCACACCTCAGGAAGGACATACTGACACTGCAGCATGTCCAGTGGAGATTCACACAGATAATCCCTGGAATGGTAGGCCTAACGTACGATGAATGGGTGAGGATTCTGGGATTCTATTCATTAGTGTTTAGAAGGTTGAAGGGAGATCTAATGGAAACTTACAAAATTATGCATGGCTTGGAAAGGGTGGATGCTGGGAAATTGTTTCCGTCAGGCAAGGACACTAGGACTCATGGGCACAACCTTAAAATTAGAGAGGATCAATTTAGAACGGAAATGAGGAGACATTCCTTCAGCCAGAGAGTGATGGGCCACACAGAGACAGGGAGAATGTGCAAGCTCCACACAGACAGTCACCTGAGGCAGGAATTGAACCCAGGTCTCTGGTGCTGTGAGGCAGCAGTGCTAACCACTGTACCACCATGCCACCCATAAACATTATAACATTACAGTCTCCCCTGGACTGGGAGGAAGTGTCAGGAGCCTGGCGGGTTGCCAGCATTACAGCTTTGTTTTAAAAAGGGTTGAAAACCTAAGGCTAATCCTGGCGATTACAACCTTGTCAGTTTAACTCTGGGGAACAATTATTTGGGATAAAGTCATATGGGAAAAATATGGGATGGTTAGGAAAAGTCATGAGGAAAATGTGCACATCTGCCATTCCTAGTCACTGAGTTTTACAGCATAGAAACAGGCCGTTTAGTCCGTATCCCTCCATACCTATCCCATTCACGTACCTGCCCAAATGTTTCTCAAATAATGAAATTGCCCTCACTTCCACCACGACCTCTGATAGCTCCTTCCTGACACCATCCTCGGTGTGAAACAAAATTGCCCCACTGGATCCTTTTGTAACTCTCCCCTCTCACCTTATCCTTATGCTGTCTAGTTTTAGACTCCCCAACCATGAGGAGAAGCAGGTGGCTATCTACCTTATCTGTGCCTCTCATTTTATAGACCTCTATAAGGGGACCCCTCCTTCTCCGATGCCCCAAGGAAAAGTTCGAGCTTATCCAGTCTTTCTGTATAACTCAAACTTTCCAGTCCAGGTCGCATCCTGGTAAATCTTTTCTGCACTCTTTCAAGTTTAATAATATCCTTTCTATAGCAGGGTGACCAGAACTGCATAGAGTACTCCAAATGTGGCCTCACCAATGTCTTCTACAGCTGCAACAAAACGCCCCAATCCCTGTATTCAATGCTCTGACCAATGAAAGCTAGCATGTCGAAAGCCTTTTTTACCACCCTGTCTACCTGTGACTCCACTTTCAAGGAACTATGAACCGGTATCCCCAGATCTCGTTGTTGTATAACACTCCCCAGAGGCCTATGACTGTAACTCCTGCTCCGTTTGCCCTACCTCTTCCCCAACATCTTGCACCTGTCTAAATTAAACTCCATCTGCCATTCCTCTGCCCAGTGGACCAGTTCATCAAGATCTCGCTGTATTCCCAGATAACATTCTTTACCATTCACTATCCCATCGATATTGGTCTTATTCACAAATTGGTTAACCATTCCTACTAAATTCACATCCAAATCATTTAAGTGAATGATGAATAACAGTGGACACACATCCTCCACCACCATCTGTCAAGCCAAGTTTGGATCCAGTTGGCTAGCTCTCCCTGAATCGCATGAGCTTTAACCTTACTCAACAATCTACCAGGTGGTACCTTGTCAAAAGCCTCACTAAAGTCCATATAGACAACATCTTCTACATTGCCGTTATCTATTTTCTTGATCACCTCTTCGAAAACTCAATCAAATTCATGAGACACGATTTCCTATGCAAAAAGTTATGCTGACTATCCCAGACTATCGTTGCCTTTCCAAATACCTTCAATCCTGTCTCTCAGAATCCCCTGTAGCAACTTACCTACCACAGATGTTAGGATCAATGGTGGAAAGTTCCCACACATTTCCCTGTAGCCTTTTTTAAATAATGGTACAACATTAGTCACTCTTCAATCTTCGGGCATTCCATCCCTGGCAGTCGATGATACAAATATCTCCACCGGGGGCCTCTCAGTATCCTCCCTGTCCTCTCACAGTCCAGGAAGACATTTCATCAGGTCCTGGGGATTGAACCTTAATTCATGTTAAGACTTCAAGCACCTACTCTTCTGTACTTTGGACTGTCGTTAAGACATCACCATTTATTTCCCCAAATTCCCTCGCATCCATGCCTTTCTCAACAGTAAATACTGACAAGATATATTCATTTAGGATCTCATCCATCTCTTGTGGCTCTAGCAGGTCTCCCTACCTCCAGTTCCGATCATCTTTACACCAGAAGAGATCCCAATGATCCAAGTACCTGAATACCTGCCCCATCTCTCAAGCCACGCACTCATCAGCCAAATCCTCCTATTCCTACTCTCGCTTCCACATGGCACCAGTAGTCCAGAAATTACTGCCCTTGAAGTCCCACATTTTAACCTTCTGCCTAACTCCCTACTATCACTGTTCAGGACATAATCCCTTTTCCTACCCATGCGGTTGGTACCAATATGTACAATGACTGCTCACACTCCTTTCAAGAATTTCATGCAACCACTCAGGGATGTCCCTGACCCTGGCACCGGGAAGGCAACACCCCACTTTGGTGTCTCGATTGCTGCCACAGAAACATTTGTTTTTAACTGTCCCTAACCGTTACAGGCATCTAGAAATAATTCTTGACTGCGGAAAAATAGTTGTCACCACAACCCTCTCACGTGGACCTGATCAATCATTATTCTTTTCCCTTTGCACGTAACCTGCCCTCAAAGTTGAAAGATTGAAGCCCGTTTGTGTAACCTTTGTTTGGGACTTGCAATGATAGATCATAAACTGATGGCTTCCTATCAACAAGTATCATTACAAATCAATAAAAACTCGTGCTTATCAGATTGAGTCACTCTTGGTAATTGTAATGGGAGTCTCAACTTTGACCAGGGAGTGGGACAAATTGACTGTAAGGACAGGAAGAAGACTCTCAGTCAGTGGACTTTGGTTAGGCTGTGTGGTTAACATGATACTGTACACATTCAATTGTGTCACTTTGCACAGTGCTCGTTATGAGGTAGGAACAAAATCAACCAATCAAGCGTGGCTCTAAACACCATGATTCCAGTGAAAGTCGACTTGTCCCACTAATTTGAGTTAAAATAAACAGCCTGAGGCATCAGTCTGATTACTGCGTCACTTTGTTCCTAAATAAGAATAAATGTGAGTGTTATCCATTCCGGGTATTTTCACAGACGGTCAGACTTGTCCTCTGCTCTTTGCAGCCTCCTTCCTAAGCAAGTTGTCAGAAAAAGCTCAGCAGAGGAGATGGAAAATTAATCACATTAATTTCCCAAGCCATATATTGATGTGGTTGAATCTGCACCTATTACCAGAGTTTCTGTATTAAATGGAAGGATATTTGATAGTGACTGAAACAAATAGAAATTGCTGGAAAAGCTCAGCAGGTCTGGCAACAAGTGTGCAGAGAAATCAAAGTTAACGGTTCAGGTCTAGTGATCCTCCCTCAGAATGTTTTACGCTGTATAAGGGATCCTTTTGAAATTATTGTAACAAAGAGAATAGTTCTGAGGACAGGTCACTGAATCCCAAACATTAAGACTGATTTCGCTCCACAGATGTGACCAGGCCTGCTGAGCTTTCCCAGCAATTTCTGTTTTTGTTTCTGATTTCCAGCATCCCAAGTTCTTTCAATTTTTATTTGATAGTGACTACTTCAAACAACTATAAACATGACTGCACTTGGAGCATACATTGCCACGGCACTTCTATTTGTCGATAAGCCAAACAAAACCCAATTCCGAAGCTGCTATACCTAATTTTGTGTCATCCCTAAACACGACACTGTATGAGTATCTTTTCACATTATTGTAACAAACCGAAGTAAAGAACATTTATTTTGCACAGAGGCAGTATTATTGTATTGTTGATCTTGAACTAATAGGATGAAAGCTCTAGACCATGTACCAATTCTACTGTGTTGGCTGATTGAATTTGAAATCTATGAATGCCAGTGGAATACCAGTGACAGTGAATGTAACAGCTATTTTCATCAAAGCTGATTATTTTTTCAGCAACTTACAGTTGGGAAGAAAATCTGCCATCCCAATATTTTTTTCGCAGACCCACGGTGTGATTGACTGAAAACTACTGCCTTCTAGGAGAAAGTGAGGACTGCAGATGCTGGAGATCAGAGCTGAAAATGTGATGCTGGAAAAGGGCAGCAGGTCAGGCAGCATCCAAGGAGCAGGAGAGTTGACGTTTCGGGCATGAGCCCTTCTTCAGGAATGAGGAAAGTGTGTCCAGCAGGCTAAGATAAAAGCTAGGGAGGAGGGATTGGGGGAGGGGTGTTGGAAATGCGAAAGGTGGAAGGAGGTCAAGGTGAGGGTGTTAGGCCAGAGTGGGGGTGGGGGCGGAGAGATCAGGAAGAAGATTGCAGGTTAGGAAGGCGGTGCTGAGTTTGAGGGATTTGACTGACACAAGGTGGGGGGAGGGGAAATGAGGAAACTGGAGAAATCTGAGTTCATCCCTTGTGGTTGGAGGGTTCCTAGGTGGAAGATGAGGCGCTCTTCCTCCAGCCGTTGTGTTGTTATGGTCTGGCGATGGAGGAGTCCAAGGACCTGCATGTCCTTGGTGGAGTGGGAGGGGGAGTTGAAGTGTTGAGCCATGGGGTGGTTGGGTTGGTTGGTCCAGGTATCCCAGAGGTGTTCTCTGAAACGTTCCGCAAGTAGGCGGCCTGTCTCCCCAATATAGAGGAGGCCACATTGGGTGCAGCGGATGCAGTAAATGATGTGTGTGGAGGTGCAGGTGAATTTGTGGTGGATATGGAAGGATCTCTTGCGGCCTTGGGGGGGAAGTAGGGGGGGAGGTGTGGGCACAAGCTTTGCATTTCATGCGGTTGCAGGGGAAGGTGCAGGGAGTGGAGGTTGGGTTGGTGGGGGGTGTGGACCAGACGAGGGAGTCACGGAGGGAGTGGTCTTTTCGGAACGCTGATAGGGGAGGGGAGGGAAATATATCTCTGGTAGTGGGGTCCATTTGGAGGTGACGGAAATGACGACGGATGATACGATGTATATGGAGGTTAGTGGGGTGGTAGGTGAGAACAGGTGAGGTTCTCCTGGTGGTGATTGGAGGGGCGAGGCTCAAGGGTGGAGGAGCAGGAAGTGGAGGAGATGAGGTGGAGGGCATCGTCAATCACGTCTGGGGGGAAATTGCGATCTTTGAAGAAGGAAGCCATCTGGGTTGTTCGGTATTGGAACTGTCCTCCTGGGAGCAGATGCTGCGGAGACGAAGAATTGGGAATATGGGATGGTGTTTTTACAGGGGACAGGGTGGAGGAAGTGTAGAACAGGGGGCAGGGGGCAGGGTCAAACGTCAAAACACCATCCCACATTCCCAATTAATTTGTCCTACATGACTGGGCTCATTCCTTCATACCGGGTCAAGTATTTCCCTTCCTCAATTGGACGAGAGACATACTGCTTCAAGAAACCCTCCTGGACTCAACTAACACATTCTATCCCCACCCACACAAAAGCCCCTTTCCTTAAGGGAGTCCTTGTCAATTTCTAGAATGTTAAAATCACACATCACCATAACCCTGGTGTTTTCACATTTTTCCATTGACTCTCCATGGATATGTTCCTCTGTCTCCCACTGGCTGTTGGGAAGCCTGTAATACCAACCCATTGAAAGGTTTGCAGCCCTCTTATTCCTGAGCTCTACCCATATGACCTCACTGGATAAGCCCTCCAAGATGTCCTCCCTCAGTAAGCCTGTGATATTCTCCCTGATCAATAATCCTCAACATCATTTACATCCCTCTCTATTTTGCATGATAAAATATAGAACATTAAGCTACCATTCTTTTCCTTCTTTGAACCAAGTAATAGCTACAATGTCATAGTTATATGCATGAATCCAAGTCCTAAATTCATCTGGTTAATGTGTCATGATCCTTGCATTAGAACAAATTCACTTCAGATCGCCAGTCCTGCAGTGTTCAGTAACCTCTTCCTGTCTGTTCTTCTACTTCATTGAGAGTGCGCTGCTGGAAAAGAACGGCAGGTCAGGCAGCATTCGAAGAGCAAGAGACTCGATGTTTCAGGCAAAAGCCCTCCATCAAGAATCAGGCTTGTTGTTCGGGGGGGAGGGTGGGGGGCTGAGAGATAAATGGGAGGGGTGTGGGGCTGGGGGAAGTGGGGGAATGTGATAAGTAGGTGAAGGTGGGAGGGAGGAAGGTGATAGGAGGATGGAGCGGATAGGTGAAAAGGAAGATGGACAGGTCAGGAGGGCGGTGCCGAGTTGGAGGGTTGAGACTGCGATAATGTGCAGGGGAGGGGAAATGAGGAAACTGGTGAAATCCACATTGATCCCACGTACACCTCCCCCCTCACCTCTATCTCAGGCCCCAAAGGATCCTTCCACATCTGACAGAGATTTACCTGTACTTCCACACACATCATCTACTGTATCCGTTGCAACCGATGTGGTCTCCTTGACATTGGGGAGACAGGATGCCAACTTGCGGATTGTTTCAGAGAATATCTCTGGGACACCAGCGCCAACCAACCCCATCCCCCCAAACATTTTAACTCCCCCTCTCACCCCACCAAGGACAAGCAGGTCCTGGGCCTCCTCCATCACCAAACCCAAACCACCCGACACCTGGAGGAAGACCACCTCGTCTTCCACTTTGGGACCCTCTAACCATACAGGATTTCACCAGTTTCCTCATTTCCTCTCGCTCCACCTTATCCCAGTCCCATGCCTCCAACTCAGCACTACCCTCTTGACCTGTCCATTTTCCTTCCCACCCATCCACTCCAGCCTACCACCGTTCCCTGCCACTTTCACCAACCTCACACATTTTCAGCTACATTTCCCCCCAGCCCCAGCCTTCTCCCATTTATCTCTCAGACCCCTGCCCCACAAGCCCCATTCCTGATAAAGAGCTTATGACTGAAACGTTGACTCTCTTACTCCTCAGACGCTACCTGACCTGCTGTGCTTTTCCAGCACCACAGTCGACTCTGATCTCCAGCATCTGCAGTCCTCCCTTTCTCCCACCCTGCTTTAATCACCTACAGGGTAACACCAGCAAACTTCCCTGCCAGGAGATTGGTGCCTCTCCAATTTGCGTTCAATCCTTCCTTCTTGTTGAGGTCCCAATCGCCCTGGAGGACATTCCAACGATCCACATATTGGAAGCCCTCCGTCCGACAGCCTTTTAGCAATGTTTTTCACTGCACTGTCTTCCTATTCCACACCTCACTGGCACATGGAGTAATCCAGAGTTGTGAACCCAGAGGGGTTGCCTATGTTATTCATACCAACCTGTACCACACTCTTTGGCTACTCAGAGTCATAGAGATGTACAGCATGGAAACAGATCATGCTGTACATGGTCCAACTCATCCATGCCGACCAGATATCCTAACCTAATCTAGTCCCACTTGCCATCACCTTGGTCCATATCCCTCTGAACCCTTCTTATTCATGTACCCATTCCAGATGCATTTTAAATGCTGTAATTGTACCAGACTCCGCCACTTCCTCTGGTAGCTCATTCCATACAAGCACCACCCTGTGTGTGAAAACGCTGCCCCTTAGGTCCCTTTTTTTTATCTTTCCCCTCTCACCCTAAACCTATGCCCTCTAGTTCTGGACTCCCACACCCCAGGGAAAATACTTTGTCGATTGATCCCATCCATGCCCCCTCATGATTTTATAAACTTCTATAAGATCACCCCTCAGCCTCCGACACTCCAGTGAAAACAGGCCCAGCCTGTTCAGCCTCTCCCTATAGCTCAAATCCTCCAACCCTGGCAACATTCCTGCAAATCTTTTCTGAAATGTTTCAAGTTTCACAAATCCTTCCTACAGGAGGGAGACCAGAATTGCACACAATATTCCAAAAGTAGCCTAACCAATGTCCTGTACAGCTTCAACTCATTGTTCCTTTTGACAATATTCTATGCCCACTCACAGACATCCTTGACCCTGGAACAAGGGAGGCCATGCACCACCCTGGTCCCTTTTGCAGCCACAGAAATGCCTATGGAGACCCCTATTAGCACAGGTTTTCTGCACTTTGATCCTGCCTGTTGAACAACAGTGCCAGCTGTGGTAGCACTGTTCTGGCAGCTGCTGTTGTTATCCCCTGATCGGGCCCTACCCACCACTCCACTCCTCTCCTCTCCTCTAAATATCCAAAACGGTATACTTGTTGGAGATGGTTTAGCCACAGGGGTGTCCCAGTCTCCAACTGCCTGTCCCTTCCAGCTATCTGCCTGAACCTTGGTAGTGTCCACGACTCTAAAACTCCTGTCTATGACGTTTTCCACCCACTTTTCTGAATGCCCTGAAGTGTGTCCCCAAACTGACCCATGTAATCTGACAGAAGCTACAATTGGACAGTTCCCACAGGTTTGGTTGGCATGACTGTTCGAATTGTCTCTTATTTCCCACATTCGACATGATAAGCAAACTACCCAGTGTACTCCCATTTTAATCTTCTCACAACTATTTCATTGAAAATCAATGTCTATTAAAATTAACTTACAGCAAACTAGATGGCCCTAGAGTTAGAATCTCATTAAAGAACATTAAATATGCAATTAAATCTAGAAATAGCAGTTTAGGTCCCACTCTAAATCCCAGGACTGTACTGCTCCCCCACCAGCCTGACTCCCATTGCCCTTAAGCCTGATGGGGAGGGAAAGGTGAATGGAGGTTTCAGGTAAGAACAAGGTGAGTCATCTGACCGTTACTGACCAATCAGAAGCCCTTCTGTCCAAAACGTTACTTTGGCATTGTGACGTCACTCCCCCCGCCTCCCAGGTCTGGCCCCGGAAGCTCCTTCCGCTGCCTCAGCCCCTCAAGGTGTGTTCTCAAACCCGGACCCGCTCCTTCGGGATTGATCTGCAAGCTCCCACCGTATCATGCCGGGTCACAGGAAGCCCTGACTGTGCTGGGTGTCCACAGTGTCGGTTAAATATTAATCTGCTCAACCTGTCATTGAGAGAGGTGTGAAAAAGGGGATAAATCAGAATCACCTTCTTCTGTGCTGTCGATCTCTACGACAATCATATAACCAGAAGGTAACACACTGTGATCTTCAAGGTTTGTGCGAAGATTTGTAGCTTGGGTGCTCGTTGTTGTGGTTCTGTTCGCCGAGCTGGAAGTTTTGTTGCAAACGTTTCGTCCCCTGGCTAGGACGAAACGTTTGCAACAAAAACTTCCAGCTCGGCGAACAGAACCACAACAACGAGCACCCGAGCTACAAATCTTCGCACAAACCTTGAACACTTACGGGCGAGAGACGTTGAGACAAGCCAGGAAATGGGAATCCTGCGCTAACCGCCTAAGCGCCACATATGAACAACTCCGGTTCCTACACGAATGCCAAAAGAATCAAATCCTTCCACAATGTGTCAGGTACAGACCACCAGTCAATAATCCACAAGCCAGGGAAACAGCCAAGCAGAACGGACTCAGGATGATCCAGGTAATGATCACAGACGCTCACAACCGACTGCACAAATACAAACAAGAAATTGCACGCCAAAAGTCGTTAATTTCAAAAACCACTAATCATGAATGGAGCCGGACCATAGAACAGGCTGTCACTATAGGACAGAACAGGACTACACACCGCAAAAAAACGGCACTAAAAGAAAAAATGGCCAAACTAACACACAAAAAAGAGGACACTACAACACACACCTGGGTTAAAAACTTCTCCCACAGACAGCTCACAGACATGGAAAGAACTATACTGGCCAAGGGACTCAACTACAACCACAGGGATGCCAAGACAGCAGACTTCCTAGCAGCACTAGAATGCACACTCAGGAACAATGGACTGACAGAAGAGACACAACAAACAGTGAGACAAACGGTCGTACCTATGATGATAAGAAAAAGACAAACACATAACCTCAACACCAAGGAGAGGGAAGCACTGAAAGCACTAAGAAATGATAAGAACATAATCATACTACCAGCAGATAAAGGCCGAATGACTGTCATCCGAGATAAATCAGATTACATCAAAAAAAGCACAACACCTTCTAGCAGACACCAACACCTACCAAATGAAGGATTCTGACCCCACACCACAACTCACCAATAGAATAAATAACACACTAAGGAATCTGCAAAAAAACGGACAGATAACCAAAGCTGACCTACAAAGAATGAAACCAGAAAGCAACAACACCCCCAGATTCTATGGACTACCCAAAGTACACAAACCAGACATCCCACTCAGACCCATTATATCACTACCAGGGACACCAGCATACAAACTGGCCAAAGAACTACAACAGAAACTTAAACACCTGGTCAGCGGATCCAAACACTCCATACAATCAACACAGGAATTCTTGGATGCCATCAGGAATACATACATAGACAAAGAAGAAACCATGATCTCATTCGACGTGACGGCACTGTTCACTTCGATTGACAAAACCCTAGCCAGAGAAACAATAGCCAACCTACTGGACATACAGAACAGAAAACAGGAGGCGGAACCTATCTACAAAGACGGCATACTTAAACTACTGGACTTGTGCCTCACCACACACTTTACATTCAACAATCAGATATACGAACAAATCAACGGAACACCCATGGGATCACCAATCTCGGGACTCATAGCAGAGGCAGTTATGCAAAGGTTAGAACAAACAGCCCTACCACAAATTCAACCCAAACTCTGGGTCAGATATGTCGATGACACTTTCGTAATCATCAAAAACACGGAAATAGAAAAAACACACCGGATCATCAACGCCACACTCACAGGAATCCGATTCATGAGAGAAGAAGAAAAGGATAGCCAACTCCCATTCCTAGACGTGATAGTACAGAGAACACCAAACGGAGAATTCACCACAAGGGTACACAGGAAAACAACACACACAGACCAAGTCCTAAACTATGAAAGTAACCACCCCAACACTCACAAACGAAGCTGCATCAGGACACTATTCAAAAGAGCCACAACACACTGCAGTGCACCAGAACTGCGAAAAGAGGAAGAGGAACACCTATACAAGGTATTCGCCAAAAACGGATACCCGCGCAACTTTATCAACAGATGCCTAAGAGATAGACCACGGAACGAGGACATGCCACAACCAAAAGGATTAGCCACACTACCATACATCAGGAGCGTTTCAGAACTGACAGCCAGACTACTGCGACCCTTAGGACTCATAACGGCACACAAACCAACAGCTACGCTCAGACAACAACTTACTAGAACAAAGGAGCCAATACCCAACATGAGCAAAACTAATGTAGTTTACAAAATACCATGCAAGGACTGCACAAAACACTATATAGGACAAACAGGAAGACAGCTAACAATCCGCATACATGAACATCAACTAGCCACGAAACGACACGACCAGCTATCCCTAGTAGCCACACACTCAGACAACAAGCAACATGAATTTGACTTGGAAAACGCTACTATCATAGGGCAAGCCAGACATACAACAGCCAGGGAATTCCTAGAGGCATGGCATTCATCCACAAACTCCATCAACAAACAATCGACCTGGACCCAATATACCAACCACTACAGCGGACAGCTGAAACTGACACCCGGAAGTGGCAAGGACAGACCACTATAAATACCAGAAGAAACATCAAAGAAGCGCTTCGCAGGAGGCTCCAGAGCACTGATGATGTCTCCTAGCCAGGGGACGAAACATTTGCAACAAAAACTTCCAGCTCGGCGAACAGAACCACAACACTGAGATCTTCATCAAGGTGCAGGAACAACTGACTGCAGATGCTGGAATCGGAATTGAAAATAACAAATGCTGGAGAGATCACAGCGGGTCAGATAGCATTCACAGAGGGAGAACAAGCTAATGTTTCGAATCTAGATGACTCTTCATCTTAATCAATACAGTTAAAAATTTTTAGTGTCATTGCATTTTGATATCAACACGATCATTTTGCTGTTATTAGAATGTAGTTTGCTTACATTTGTTGAATAGCAGCAGCAACAAAATTCCGCCAGCATTTTGATCAGTCTTATAATGGTATATATTCACATATTCTTTTGTTTAGCTTGTGACCAAATGCAAAATTATGACGGACGGAGTAAATGTGGGATAAATACAATGTACTTCAACGAAAGGAAGAAATGGAAAAGGTAAAGTTCAAAGATCAGCTGTGTTACTGGCAATATTCCCTGATGAGTGTCAGATACTCCAGGATAGAATGTTACAATTTCAGGAAAGGCTGAGAAGTAACTGTGACTATCAGGATGGTAAACAGCATGGCAGGCATCTCAGGAGACTGCATAGCCTGAGCACAACTTGCAGATGAATGGTATTTGGTGCTTGGCCACTGGGCAGACCACCTATGAACAAAAACAGTTGTTTTATCCCCTCATACATGATCTGTGGAAGCAGGAGAGATCATCTAGGCTCACGATCCTGCTACATGGAAACACGGAATTCAGTTTACTGAACCAGCTCATAACATCAGTTGGATGGTCAGGCTGGTTGTAAACAGGTGTTGGCAATGTGGCTGTGGAGGGAGGTAACTATCTGTCCTTCTCTGGTTCCATTCAAGCCCGGGTGTCCTTGGAGATGTGGCGCAGAATGTCCATCTCAATGCCTTTAGAGGGATGGAATACCACAGAGGCATACACTGCTTTATTTCCCCTTCAACTCCATTTTGATTTTATCTCTTCCCTCTCTTCCTACTACGTCCCCTGCCATGTTTATATTTGGTATTGCATTGCCCAAAAAAGACTGTGCTTGTAAATCTTCAATTGGATGGATACACATGAGGTTTTACTGGTGGTGGCTGCCTGTTATACTAAAAAACAACAAAAGAAGTTGCAGTGGGAAAGAACTCATTTTTGTGTGATAACATTTCTGGGTAGCACCATATAGTGGGCGGCACGGTGGCTCAGTGGTTAGCACTGCTGCCTCACAGCGCCTGAGACCCAGGTTCAATTCCTGACTCAGGCGACAGACAGTGTGGAGTTTGCACGCTCTCCCTGTGTCTGTGTGGGTTTCCTCTGGGTGCTCCGGTTTCCTCCCACAGTCCAAAGATGTGCGGGTCAGGTGAATTGGCCATGCTAAATTGCCCGTAGTGTTAGGTTAGGGGTATGGGTGGGTTGTGGGTCGGTGTGGACTTGTTGGGCCGAAGGGCCTGTTTCCACACTGTCAGTCTAATCTAATATACTAGTAAAACACAGCAATGAAGGGCTCCTATGGTGCAGGGTTAGAATTCTTAAGTATGTTCAAGTTCAGCCTGCTATCTCTGGGCAGAGTGATTAGAAATAACTAATGAGAACTGAAACAATTTAGGTTTTTGCTGCATAGAGACAGGAAGAGTCTGCAAGTAAAATTGCACAATTATTTATTGCAAATTAATATTTTGTGTCAATGGTTGAAAGTAGGCTTTCGGTGTGATATTTCTTTAACTTTTTACATCAGATTTTTTAATTGCATGTTTTGTTCACTTTCTTCTGACAGACGATGATGGAAAAGGAATTAGTCAATTGCTGAATAGTGACAGCGACAGGGAGTTAAACCTGATGACCCGATTCTACTGTGAGAGATTGGAGGATGCAATATTAGACTTGGTGGAGAGCATTGCCCTGACATTAACAGCAACTGATTCATTGAGCAATGGAAATTACACTGTAAGTTATATTATAGAATTTTTCCATTATTCTATTATTAATCAGTAAAATGATTGAAGTGGGCATGTAATTGAAGGAACCTTTGGAAATTTAAGGAAAAATAACTAGGTTGTGCATCTCATTAATGATATGAAAAACAATAAAAGTAAGGGTCAGGGGTACAAAAATAAAAATGCACCAGAAAATAGTGTCAGAGTACTGAAACGATATTTTTTTTCAAACAAAAGAAAATAATGAAAAGTTGTCAACTTGAAGGACTGATAATAAACTGAGAGCAAAATAGAAATTAGTGAGGTGGGCCCATGGCTTAGTGGTTAGTGGATGAAATCATGTGATGATGAAAACCACATGTTAGAGAATGTCAGGATACCAGATCAGTTTTAGCGAGATGGAAGAAATGCCATGATGAATATTTCACTGGGAAGAATAGCTTGTGTGTGCTCTGCAAGCAACAAGATCCTAGCAGAGAGCACAAGTAAAAATACCATGGTGGGGAGGGATTGGTGTCAGCGGTTTTAAGGGAGATGCTGGAATACCCACTGAGTTCAGTTTCCAAATCGATTATGATGCAATATGTTATAACAATTATGTTATATGCAGCTTTTGGTCTAAGCCCTAACACTATGGTCATTGTGTCATTCAGAACTGAAAGAGCTAAGTTTGGCTCAACCTAGAAATAAGTGAAACATTGTCATGGGGTCACACGGTGGTTCAGTAGTTAGTACTGCTGCCTCACAGCACCAGGGTCCTAGGTTCAATTCCAGCCTCAGGCAATTGTTTGTGTGAAGTTTGCACATTTCTCCCCGTGTCTGTGTGTGTTTCCTCCGTGTGCTCTGATTTCCTCCCACAGTCCAAAGATGTGTCAGTCAGGTGAGTTGGCCATGTTAAATTGCCCATAGGTTAGGTGTGTTAGTCAGAGGGAAATGGGTCTGGGTGGGTTACTCTTCGGAGGGCCTGTTTCCACACTGTAGGAAATTTTTAAAAAATAAGAAATGTGTTGTCAAGTTTTAAACAGTACACCTTATGAAGTTCAAGTTCAAGAGCCAGTAAGGTGCCACTCATGTCATTGAGGCAGGTAACGTTGAGGGACTCTTGAAGAAGTGTCATGTCCAGATCATTGAAAGTGAGGTATTACAACCCCTTGTGAAGTTTTCTTGACTTGGTAGAGTTCCATGTTATTCATGTCTGGTGAGTTTAGCTGAGAAATCTCTGGACACTGTTCTAATTACTTTTGCTAATCAATGTGCTCCATAGTATGTTCTATCAAAGTCTGTTCCCATATTTGCCTCTTGTTAATTCTGGATGTTGAATATAAACTGTGTATAAATTCTGGCCCACTATCATAAACGTATTAAGTAAAATTTGTTGCTGCTTGTTGCTGGAGAATTATTCAGCTTTTTTCGCTGACTAAGTTCCTTGAACTCACTGTGTCTACTTTTCAGATGAAGGTAATTGGTCTCTAGTCAAATCATAATATAGATTTTCCACGTGCTCATATGTCACATTGTAAAACGTACAAAACAAACTGGTAAATATGACTTGAAATTAACATGCAGAGTTCATTCAAAATGGTTTCTTACAACTACAAAATATTTTTAAACAAAACAAAAACAAGTTACATGTAATAAATACAGTAAATAGTTTTGCCATACTGAATATCCCTGTCACCAGGAATGACCACAGCTTGAAGATTTATCAGTTCATATTGAAGGGAAGAGCCTTTCATGTTTGGACAGATGACATACATTTACAAAAGTATATCATACCAGCTATTCCACAATTAAAAAAAACCTCCGGGAAAATATTTACAGATTAAGACCAGAGCTGTGAAGGAAATATTCATGATTCCAAAAACAAATTATTCCATGGTGGAAGAAAGGCTTCCTTAGAAACATGAACCATAAGCTAAGTCAGATAATGATAATGATATCAAAGTGAAATATAATAACATGCAAATTTATCATTTCATTAAGTTTCCTCCCCAGTGGCTCGGTGAGCATTTGCATTGTGACATTAATTGTTCTTGCCAAGTTGGGGATGACATGCTTTCATGAAGCATTGCACTCGATTTGATGTGATCTCGCTGAATTCTCGATAGGATTGGGATCCAGGATTATTAAACAGCTGCAGTGAATGAAAGGTAGAATATTTCCAAGTCCAGATTGTTTGTAGATTGAATATCAGGGTGTGGGTTTGGTACGATAGGAATATAAAGATACAGAATAAAGCAATTCAGTGCAGCTTGTCTGCACTAACCAGAAAGAAATTGAAAAAGAAAAGTCGCCCAATTTAATTTTAAGGATGAGAAATTGAGACTGCAGATGTTGGAGATCAGAATCTCTGGCACTGGAAAAGCACAGCAGGTCAGGCAGCATCCGAGGAGCAGGAGAGTCGATGTTTTGGGCACAAGCTCTTCATCAGGAATGGGAGTGGCCCAAGGAAACTAAGAGATAGGGCTGTGCTGGAGAGGGAAGGTAGCTGGGAATGCAATAGGTAGATAAAGGTGAAGGTGATAGATCAGAGAGGAGGGTGGAGCAGATTGGTGGGAAGTAAATGGACAGGTAGGACAGTTCAAGAGGGCAGTGCCGAGTTGGAAGGTTGGATCTAGGAGAAGGTGGGGAAGGGGAAATGAGGAAAATGGTGAAACTCATATTGATTCTGGGTGGTTGGAGGGTCCCAAGACGAAGATGAGACATTCTTCCTCCAGATGTCAGGTGGTTAGGGTTTGGTGGTGGAGGAGGCCCAGGACTTGCATATCCTTGGTGGAGTGGATCACGTTGACACAAGTAGGGAGGATGTGTTGGGTAGGCTAGAGGTTATTAAGGTGGACAAATCCCCAGGACCAGATGGGATCTATCCCAGGTTGCTGAGGGAGGCGAGAGAGGAAATACCTGGGGCCTGACAGATATCTTTGTGGAATCCTTAAATACAGGTGAGGTGCCGGAGGACTGGAAGGTTGCTCATGTTGTCCCCCTTTACAAGAAGGGTAGTAGGGATATTGCAGGTAACTACAGACCAGTGAGCCTGGCGTCGGTGGTGGGAAAATTGCTGGAGAAGGTACTGAGGGATAGGATCTATTTATATTTGGAAAATAATGGGTTTATCAGTGATAGACAACATGGTTTTGTGCAGGGGAGATCGTGCCTTACCAACTTATTAGAGTTCTTTGAGAAAGTGACCAAGTTGATAGATGAAGGAAGGGCTGTTGGTGTCATATGCATGCACTTTAGTAAGACATTTGATAAGGTTCCCCATTGTAGACTAATGGAGAAAGTTAAGCCATATGGTGTGCAGAGTGTTCTAGCTAGGTGGATAAAGAACTGGTTGAGCAACAGGAGACAGAGAGTAGTAGTTGAAGGGAGTTTCTCGAAATGGAGAAAGGTGACCAGTGGTGGTCCACAGGTGTCAGTGTTGGGGTCACTGTTGTTTGTGATATACATAAATGATCTGGAAGAGGGCACTGTTGGTATGATCAGCAAGTTTGCAGATGACACGAAGATTGGTAGAGTAACAGAAAGCATAAGGGACTGTCAGACAATACAGGAGGGTATAGATAGACTGGAAAGTTGGGCGAAAAAGTGGCAGATGGAGTTCAGTCCAGACAAATGTGAGGTGACGTATTTAGGCGAGACTAATTCAAGAGCGAATTATACAATGAACGGAAGAGCCTTGGGAAAAGTTGATGAGCAGAGATCTGGGAGTGCAGGTCCATTGTACCCTGAAATTTGCTGCACAGGTGGATAGACTGGTCAAGAAGACATACAGTATGCTTGCCTTCATTAGACAGGGTATTGAATACAAGAGCTGGCAAGTCATGTTAAAATTGTACAAGGCATTGGTTCGGCCACGTTTAGAGAATCGACATTTTGGGCATGAGCCCTTATTCAGGAATTCCTGAATTACTCAATTGACTTCAATTATTCGAGTTTCATGATGCATCTGCAGTCCTCACTTTCTCCTCGGCCACACTTAGACTACTGTATACAGTTCTGGTCGCCACATTACCAAAAGGATGTGGACGCTTTGTAGAGGGTGCAGAGAAGGTTTACGAGAATGTTGTCTGGTCCGGAAGGTGCTAGTTATGCAGGGAGGAACTCATTAGAAAAAAGGAGATTGAGGGGGGCCTGATTGAGGTTTACAAAATCATAAAGGGTATAGACAGGGTGGATAGAGATAAGCTTTTACCCAGGGTGAAGGATTCAATAACAAGAGGTCACACTTTCAAGGTGAGAGGTGGAAGGGCAAGTACTTCACACAGAGTGTGGTGGGTGTCTGAAGCGTGTTGCCAGCAGAGGTGGTAGAGGCAGGCACAGTAGATTTATTTAAGATGCATCTGGACAGATGCATGAGTAGGTGGGGAGCAGAGGGATACAGATGCTTAGGAATTGGGTGACAGGTTTAGACAGTACATTTGGATCGGCTTAGGCTTGGAGGGCCGAAGGGCCTGTTCCTGGATTGTAAATTCTCTTTGTTCTTTGTAAGCACACGCGTTGATAAGGCAACACTTCATGCAGTTGCAGTGATGTTAATGTTGTCTGTTGGTGAGCTGAAGGATATTTATGACTTCAATTATTAGAGTTTCATGATGTTATCAGAACTAATTACCCAAATTGCCCCAAATACCATAATGACCGTTGATATCCTTTCAATTCTTACTGCAATAAAATCCTGGCAATTGAAAAGTTTGTCATGTTTCCTACAAAATTTATAATTTATTGTTTTGGATATCCTTTTTGTTTCTTTGGATATAGCAGTGAAACCAGTCCACTTTTAATGTAGGAATTCATTGAAGGTGTTGTGCTTCTAGCATCAAAGGCAATGCATCAAAAGTGACAACATGGATTTCATATTCACATCATAGTTTAAGTGTTGTGGATTCAAACCCAAATCCCAAAACTTCCATTTCCAATATTGTAGAGTCCGGTTTTGTTTATCACATGACTTGTTAACTGCAAGTTTCATGTCATATCCAATAGATTCCTCTATTCCTGATGGAGGGCTTTTGCCCAAAACATCGATTTTCCTGCTTCTCGGATGCTGCCTGAACTGCTGTGCTTTTCCAGCACCACTCTAATCTAGAATCTGGTTTCCAGCACCTGCAGCCCTTGTTTTTGCCTACTACTAATGTCTCCCTCATAGTACTTCTTCACAAGTGGAGGCAAGGTCTCATCAGGTGCTGAGATGAATATTCTTTACCAAGGGAACATCATTAATGTAACAGCTTTTCACAATTACAACACTGCTGTTTATAATTTTCTCTCTTTCATTGTTTTCCTTTCTATTTCTTCTTTTTCTTGTTTCTTTCTGGTTTATTCCATTGTCCTTCCTTTGTTTGTTTCTTACCCATTTTTCTTTTTCCCTCATTTCCTCCATCAATTCATTCTTCCATTCCGTTCCTTCATCTATTGTTTCCCTTTTCCCATTTCCCTTTCTATTTTGCCTGTTCTTCTCTTTTATTCCAGTACATCCGTAATCTGTCAGAGCATCAACAGAGAAAGGAAGCAACAAAACATCTTCTGAACACAGTGACCAAATCCAATGGCTCCACAGAACGAATATTTTGGGAAACATCGGTGAAAATGCAAGAATCAAAGCCAAAACTGAAACTCATTCTGAAAGAAATTCAGAGCAGAGGTATTGTACAGTCCAAGTATTTCTAGCAATCAAACATGGTTGCCTCTTTAATGGGTGAGGCTGCCACACACTACTAATGAAATGAAACATCTTTCCCAGGTTTTGACTTGCTTTATAATGCACGCATCGGAGATATGGAAGGAGAGCTGTCAGATCACCTCAAAGGTAAGTCAAAATAAAAGCAATCGTTAATCATAAAAACGTACTGCATTAATTAAGTTCTAACATTTTATTTGTGTCTCACATTTCATCACTGAAAAGAAACAAACCCTCCAAATTGTTACCATGAACTGTTTCTATAAAATGCAATCAAAAAGTTACAACACAAAGCAAATGAACTGGAACTTGGGTATGGACAGTGTTCCATCTGCCACAAATTATATGCCGCATGTGTGATATTGAGCTTTGTTGGAAATTGTTGAATGCTCATTTTGATTTTCCCAGCTGCTCTGGAGCAGACTGAACCCAACTTTCCAGTTTTTGATGCTGAACCACAAAGTCACATTCAGTTTTGCAAGTCAGTTGGCTTCAAAATCTTCCCTGGTACTTTCTCAGGCCATTATTTCTTTTCCCTTCATTCACATCAGGATCTGAAAAGAAGCCTTGCTTTTACTCTCAATACTAGGCTTTAGGATGCCTTTATGCAAATGTAAATCTCAATATCGCCAGAGTCTCGGAGTCTACAATGTCTGTATTGGGCTGAAGTCACAGAGCTCCAGACCCAGTTAAAGCTTGAATCAAATACATGACAGACTGAGGAAATATGATGTCATTTATAGGAACACAATTGGTTCTAGACTAGTTACTGATGAAGTCTGATCTGTTGAATACAGAAGTTAGAGTGTGGTCCCATAGTGTGGACAGACTGAACTGATATGTATGTACTGGTTGAAGAAGGTCTTGATTCATATGCCGGCTCCACCCTGGGCAATGACTTGAAACACACATTGACCTAAAGAAGTTGAGGATATGGGTCACGTATAGAAACAGAATCTTTAAACATCCAAGTGTCATATTTCTACTAACTGCATATGTACTCGCGTGCAATCTGATACATGTTGAACTCATATTGTTTGGGCATTGAATGAAGGCACAAATAGGGCTACAATGATATTCGTTTAACCTAATTGATCAACCAGGACTAGATAAGGAATTGTTTTTTTAATAAGTCACATATCCCAGAAACACATTTCTACACACGGTGCTGAAATACTGGATTTGTGAAGAGCGGATATTTGCTGAAATCTTACTGACGTAGAGTGGCTGTGTCAAAGACTGTAGTCCATTGTCTGGCTAGGCAATGAGTTGACTTGGAAACATGTTGAGGGTCATATTGAGATAAGATTTGCATCATCTATGTCTCGGGCTTGTTAAAACATGAAATCAAATATGGGGTCAAGCTGGGTATAGGTAGATTCACATGAAGATTCAGAATAGATAGGGAGTTCATTCACATACAATCTTACACTGTACAATGAGAGGCTTCAACTTTTGCACTGAAATGGACAATGAGTTGATAAAATTGGTGAAGATCCCAATGTGATCCTTATACATCGACAGTGTTACTTTATAATTATGGTTCACATAGTATATTTAATTGTATCACTGGTTTGTCATCCTGTTCCCAACATTAAGTATTGAAAAAGGTGAGTGTTATGGCCCATTGGCTGAATAGGGACTGTGCATATGCTTACATTAGGTATAAATTGTCTGAGATTGAAGCAGACATCAATCTCCACTGGGGACAACAAACAAAAATAAAAATGAATACAGTAAATAATAATAAGTGAACAATGCGATAATATTTGTCTTCTCAGATGTTCCAATGTTAAATTCTCCTCAAATGGAGATGACGATAGAGTGGAGGGGCTTGTCTGTTATAATGTAAAATCTACTATAGTCCATCTGATTCTCCCTGATTTATATTTAATTTAATTCAGTATTTATTCGGCAAGATTAATTTCTAGCATGGCCATAGTAAAATTTGGATTCAACTCACATTTTGTATTGCTACCCAACTCAAACTCGTCCTTGCTTCTCATTAATTGTTTTAATGTAGTTAATTAACAAATAAGAACAATGCCAACATATATTTGATCATTGTCATGAAAGGTATACAAGATCAATACAAGCAACACCTCCTCCACCAAACCGAGCATGTGGTCAAACGCACTATCAAAGAAGACAGCAAAATAACGACCATTTCCCTCACTGATCGATATACAGAGCTTATCATTATTTCCACTCTGCATGAACGGAGACTAGTGGAACATGAAGAAGCGGAGGTACGTCACCAGTGAACTTGAAAAAATCCGGATTGATCAATTATTCAGGAGCAGTTTTGGCCACTCCAGCCTGTCTGGCACCATGTTGGTTAGCGGAGTGGCTGGCATTGGTAAAGCAACAATGGTACCGAGGATGGTCCATGAATGGGCAGCAGGAAACATCAATCCTCAGTTCCAATTTGTTCTACATTCCACATTTCGCAATCTTAATGCCATCAACAGAGCCGTTTCTCTGACTGAAATGGTATAGGATCAGTACCTTTATTTAGAAAAGATAATTAACGATATCTGGATGAAACCTGAATATCTTCTCTTGGTTTTTGATGGATTAGATGAGTACAAACACCAGATTGATTTCACTGGCCGCTTGGCTGGTGATGTCTCTGCGAATCACTGTGTTGTGCCTGACTGCAGATGTGAAGTTTTTGAAATGGTGCACTCCCTGGTACAGCAACAGCTGCTCAGAGGTTGTTCTGTGCTGGTGACCAGCCGGCCGACTGCCCTTGACTCATTGGAAAAGGCCAATGTCAACCTTTGGGCTGAGATCCTGGGCTTTCCTGCTGATGAAAAAAAAAGAGTTTTTCAGAAAGTTTTTTGGCAGTGAGCAACTTGCTACCAATGTCTTCAAACACGTCGAGGAGAATGAGATCCTGTACACCATGTGCTACAACCCTTCATATTGCTGGATCATTTGCTCAACTTTAGGCCCGCTCTTTACACAGCTGAAGTGCAAGCAACCTCTTCCCAAAACCATCACTCAACTTTTCTCCATCTACCTTTCCAATCTCTTGGACAACCACAAGCGAGATGTTGAGGACCAGCAGATGGTTTTACAGCGACTCGGGGAGTTGGCTTACCAGGGAGTTTCGAAAAGGAGAATTGTTTTTAATGAGAATCACTTCATTCAGCATCAGCTGGAGTCCAGCAAATTCATTTCAGGATTCATGATGGAGATCTTGGAAAGGGATGACACAGCTAAAAACATTGTGTACACATTTCTCCACCTTACCATCCAGGAGTTCTTGGCCACCCTGGCTCAGTATTTGAGTCCAAAGCATCAGAACGTGGTAGAAATGCTTCACTGTGCTTTTAAGAAGGATGATGGTCGGTTTGAGATTTTTATTCAATTTTTAGTTGGTCTTTCAACACCCACTTCATCCCGAAATCTGGAACCATTCCTGGGTCCGCTGTCTCATCACACGACCTGTCAGGTGATAAACTGGCTGCAGGCCAATGTTCAGGCAGAAATCAAAAACATGGACAGAGTCACTGGAAAGAGAAAACTGCTGAACATATTCCATTATTTGTTGGAGTCTCAGAATAGAGCTTTTGTTCACAAGACCATTGGATCTGTGGAACGCTTGAACTTTAGGGATTCCAATCCAAAGAATGCACTGAGATTGAACCCAATGGACTGTTTTGTAATGTCTCATGTTGTACAACTTTGTGAATCAGTGGTGGTGTTGAATTTGGAGAAATGTTATATTCAGGAGGAGGGGATCAAACGATTAGCCCCTGCAATCCACAAGTGTAAAGTTCTAAGGTATGTATTAATCCGGGTGAAATTAGATAACATGTCGGCAATGACCCATTGATTTTCTTTTATAAATTCCTCCTGATGTGAATTTCATAGGATCATAGAATCTCTACAGAGCAGAAAACGGTCATTTGGACCATCAACAACCCTCTGAAGTGCATCCCATCCAGACCCCTCACCTATCCCTGTATTTCCCAAGGGACATGAAAGACTGCAGAAAAGATTTAGAAGGAGGTTGCCAGGGTTGGAGGATTATGACCTATAAGGAGAGGCTGAATGGAATGGGACTGTTTTCCCTGGAGCATTATAGGCTGAGGGTGACCTTATAGAGTTTATAAAGTCATGAGGAACATGTTTAGGTTAAACAGGCAAGGTCTTTTCCTTGGGATCTGGGAGTGAGGGGAAAGATTTAAAAGGGACTTGAGGGGCAACTTCTTCACAGAAAGTATGGTGTGGGTATGGAATGAGCTGCCAGAGGAAGTGGTGGAGGCTGGTGCAATTACAACATTTAAAAGGCATCTGGATGGTTATATGAATAGGAATCACTGCGAGGGATATGGGCCAAATGCTGGCAAATTTGATTAGATTAATTAAGGATATCTGGTCAGCACGGACAAGTTGGACCAAAGGGTCTGTTTCCTTGTTGTACATCTCTATGACTCTATAACCCATCTAGTCTGCACATCCCTGGACACTATGGGCAATTTAGCACGATCAGTCCATTTAACCTGCACATGGTTGACTGTGGGAGGAAACCAGAGTACCCAGAGGCAACCCACGCAGACACTGGGCGAATGTACAAACTCCACACAGACAGTCACCCAGGGGTGGAATCAAACCCAGATCCCTGGTGCAGTGAGGAAACAGTGCTAACTGTTGAGCCACTTGTCACTATAGTAGCTGAATCACAATTACTATTCTTTTTTTTCTGAGAGTCAAGGAGTTTTCCATGCTTTTTATTTATTTTTAATGCTACTACCGCATTGACCTTGATACTGAGTGCTGTAACTATAACAAAAACAAGCACCAGGCTAACTTAGTTGGTCTTACACTGTGAGGCATTCAAAGCCACAAGGAGTCTGGCAGAGTCTTTAACTAGTGCTATGACAAGGAAACAAAGAACCGAGCCAAATCACCGTACCTCTGTGTTCACAACAGAGTAAAATTAAAACCTTCAAAGATTTTAACCTCAACAATTCCTAACCAGACTTTATAACCAATTGCTGCTCTGTTGATTATGAAACCTAGACGGTAGGTTAATAATTGAAACAACAAAGAAAAGCAATTTTATTACCAATATAGGAACTTTAGCAGAGCAAAATTAAACAACAAAGTTTGAAACCAATAACCTTGTTTTCAGGGCAATTCACACAAAAGACAGACAGACAGACAATTAAACACAGTGAAGGGATAAGTAAAATAAAGTAACAAAACTGGCCAGATTAAGTGATTTTCATATCTTATTCTCAATGTATATTGATAGTTTCTTTGTTAATTTTCTGAAGATATCGATCTGTGCCACCTTTGAATTCACTCTGAGGACTGAAATTCTGAAATAAAGTTAAAGGTTAGGCAGGGAGCATTTACATCTTCATGCTGTAACGTCAATAGCCAAGTTCATTCTCTCAAAAGCACAGTCCCAAAAACCAACCTAAACCGTGATCTATGCCTATGTTTGACCATCTCGTT
This sequence comes from Hemiscyllium ocellatum, assembly GCF_020745735.1. NCBI lineage: Eukaryota > Metazoa > Chordata > Chondrichthyes > Orectolobiformes > Hemiscylliidae > Hemiscyllium > Hemiscyllium ocellatum. The sequence goes on along the minus strand of NW_026867469.1, from coordinate 396,843 downwards.
CTCTCCCAGAAACAAATGGAAATTGCTGTTCTGAGGAAAGCTCATTGGACCGAAATATATCTGTCCACAGATGCTACCAGACCTACTGCGCTTTTCCCTCAATTTTTGTTTTTGTTTTTGTTTGTTATGTCCAGTATCCACTGTTCTTTTGATTTTATGTTCTATCCCAAGCTTGTTCGCAGCCTCCACGATCGCCGTCCAGACAACCGCCTCCACGATTGCCAGGAAGACCATCGCCGACGGATTCGCGACCCCCGCGACTATCAGGAATAACAGGGTGTTTTTTCATCGCCGCAGCCACTTCCGCCCCCAGTGACATCACTAACCTGCACGACCACAACGCCTCATGTGTCTCCGCCCCCACACCGATCTCCGTCACGTGTAACCCCGCCCCCACGCCGATCTCCGTCCCCGCCCCTGTGCCTAACCTCGCCCCCACTCCCAGCTGCAGTCCCACAGCAGGTCCTAGCTCCCAGCCCTGCCGTGTTTTCACTATCCCTCCAGACCTCCCCCTCTCTGAGGATGAAAGATCAGTCCTCAGCAGAGGCCTCACCTTCATTCCCCTATGCCCTCGGATTAACGAGTTCAACACGCGGTGAGACATTGAATAATTCTTCCACCGCCTTCGCCTCCATGCCTACTTTTTCAACGAAGACTCTCACCTACCCTCTGACGACCCCTTCTCCCACCTCCAACACACCCCATCCACCTGGACACCCCATGCTGACCTCTTACCTGCCCTCAACCTCTTTATAGCCAACTGCCGCCACGACATAGCCGCCTCAACCTGTCCACCCCTCTTACCCACTCCAACCTCTCACCCTTGGAACGTGCAGCCCTCCACTCCCTCTGCTCCAACCCCAACCTCACCATCAAACCGGCAGACAAGGGTGGCGTGGTAGGAGTTTGGCGCACTGACCTTTCTACCGCTGAGGCCAAACGCCAGCTCGCGGACACCTCCTCCTACTGTCCCCTTGACCATGACCCACCTCCCACCACCAAACCATCATCTCCCAGACCATCCATAACCTCATCACCTCAGGGGATCTCCCATCTGTCACGTCCAACCTCATAGTCCCACAACCCCGCACTGCCCGTTTCTACCTGCTGCCCAAAATCCACGAACCTGACTGCCCCGGCCGACCCATTGTCTCAGCCTGCTCCTGCCCCACCGAACTCATCTCTGCATACCTCGACACGGTCCTGTCCCCCTTAGTCCAACAACTCCACACCTACGTTCGGGACACCACCCACGCCCTCCATCTCCTCCATGATTTTCGCTTCCCCGGTCCCCAACGCCTTATCTTCACCATGGACATCCAGTCCCTGTACACCTCCATCCCCCATCATGAAGGACTCAAAGCCCTCTGCTTCTTCCTTTCCCGCCGTACCAACCAGTACCCTTCCACTGACACCCTCCTTCGACTGACTGAACTGGTCCTCACCCTGAACAACTTCTCTTTCCAACACTCCCACTTCCTCCAAACCAAAGGAGTTGCCATGGGCACCCGCATGGGCCCCAGCTATGCCTGCCTCTTTGTAGGATATGTGGAATAGTCCATCTTCCGCAACTACACTGGCACCACCTTCCACCTTTTCCTCCGCTACATCGATGACTGTATCGGCGTTGCCTCGTGCTCCCACAAGGAGGTTGAACAGTTCATCCACTTTACCAACACCTTCCACCCCGACCTCAAATTCACCTGGACCGTCTCAGACTCCTCCCTCCCCTTCCTAGATCTTTCCATTTCTATCTTGGGCGACCGAATCAACACGGACATCTACTATAAACCGACTGACTCCCACAGTTACCTGGACTACACCTCCTCCCACCCTGCCCCCCTGTAAAAACTCCATCCCATATTCCCAATTCCTTCGTCTCCACCGCATCTGCTCCCAGGAGGGCCAGTTCCAATACCGTACAGCCCAGAGGGCCTCCTTCTTCAAGGACTGCAGATTCCCCCCAGACATGATCGACGATGCTCTCCACCGCATCTCCTCCACTTCCCGCTCCTCCACCCTTGAGCCCCGCCCCTCCAACCGCCACCAGGACAGAACCCCACTGGTTTTCACCCACCACCCTCCAACCTCCATATACAGCGTATCATCCACCGTCATTTCCGCCACCTCCAAACGGACCCCACCACCAAGGATATATTTCCCTCCCTTCCCCTATCAGCGTTCCGAAAAGACCACTCCCTCCGTGACTCCCTCATCAGGTCCACACCCCCCACCAAACCGATCTCCACTACCGGCACCTTCCCCTGCAACCGCAAGAAATGCAAAACTTGCACCCACACCTCCTCCCTTATTTCTCTCCAAGGGATCCTTCCATATCCGCCACAAATTCACCTGCACCTCCACACACATCATCTATTGCATCCGCTGCACCCAATGTGGCCTCCTCTATATTGGGGAGACAGGCCGCCTACTTGCGGAATGTTTCAGAGAACTCCTCTGGGACACCCGGACCAACCAACCCAACCACCCCGTGCCTCAACACTTCAACTCCCCCTCCCACTCCACCAAGGACATGTAGGTCCTTGGACTCCTCCATCGCCAGACCATAACAACACGACGGTTGGAGGAAGAGCGCCTCATCTTCCGCCTGGGAACCCTCCAACCACAAGGGATGAACTCAGATTTCTCCAGTTTCCTCATTTCCCCTCCCCCCACCTTGATTCATTCGAATCCCTCGAACTCAGCATCGCCTTCCTAACCTGCAATCTTCTTCCTGACCTTTCCGCCCCCACCCCACTCCGGCCTATCACCCTCACTTTGACCTCCTTCCACCGATCACATCTCCACCGCCCCTCCCCCAAGTCCCTCCTCCCTACCTTTTATCTTAGCCTGCTGGACACACTTTCCTCATTCCTGATGAAGGGCTTATGCCCGAAACGTTGAATTTCCTGTTCCTTGGATGCTGCCTGACCTGCTGCGCTTTTCCAGCAACACATTTTCAGCTCTTGTTCACAACAGTTCCCAGGTACTGGTCTGATCAATTCCCAAACATCTCTTATCTGGTTCAATGTGCTGCTCTCCCACTGTGCTGAAACATCTACAGGATCCTATTGATCAAGAGCTAACCTGCCATTAACTGTGAGGCCTCACCTCACGAACAAACAGCAGCTTGGTTGTTTGTTTTGTTGAAACACAAGTTAATGTTCACAATCCAAAGATCATTTCCAGCTCATTGAAGGTCACAGCTACAAATCAAAATTGATAAAATAATAAATTAAACGAAAAGAAAAGTTGGCGAAGGTTCGAACACTAATCCTAAGAGGCCCTCAATTAAATGAACAGACCTAGTGTGTGACTGAACATAGTTCACTGACAGAGAATAGCAATGGAGATCAGGTGGCAAATCAAACTGTTGAACCCAACCTCTGTCACCAATTGTGTGCCATTGCAGAGATGAATATCATCCTTTGTAGTTTACTTTTACAAACCAAAGCTAATCTGATATTGTATTTGACCCAACCATTCACTAGATAAATAGTAAGTGAATGCTGTACCTAGTTCAATGCAGAATACAGTGCTAACACAGCAAGGCTGCCATTCATGTATCTGAAACTGTTACGGGTGAGTGTCAGGATGGGTTTGAAATAGAGGTTCAACTGTCTGTGATTTACACGAGGCATGATCTGCCCTTTGTGGTAGCACAAAATTCACCATTCACCTCAGCAGCAGGGAGATTGGGCAGCTCATCGCCACATATTTTACATGACTGTTGGGATGAACTGTTATCCTTTCTGGAACTGAAAACATGTCTTGTGTATTGTTAAATACATCAGAGAAGCAGGAATTTATTGATTGATTGATGTCTATAAGTCTTTTTCTTTGTGTTATCCAAGCAGGGCAATAGTGCCTCACAATTAACCATTTCTTTTATTCTTTGCTGGATCACATATGGATGAGTTCAATGGAATATAATTGCACAAATGTTTTAAAAAATTGAATATAAGATAATCAATTTTCTATCTTGCGTTCAACTTGTCATAGAGTCAAATAACATGGAAACAGACCCTTTGATCCAACCAGTTTATGGTGAACGTAATCCCAAACTAAACTAGTCCCACCTGCCTGCTCCAGGCCCATATCCCTCCGAACCTTTCCTTCTCATGTATTTATCAAAATATCTTTTAGAGTCATAGGGTCATAGAGTTGTACAGCACGGAAACAGACCTTTCGGTCCAAACTGTCCACACCGACCAGATATCCCAACCCAATCTAGTCCCACCTGCCAGCACCCAGCCCATATCCCACCAAACCCTACCTATTCATATACCCATCCAAATGCCTCTTAAATGTTGCAATTGTACCAGCCTCCACCACATCCTCTGGCTACACGTACCACCCTCTGTGTGAAAAAGTCGGCCTTTAGGTCTCTTTTATATCTTTCCCCTCTCACCCTAAACCTATGCCCTCTAGTTCTGAACTACTCAACCCCAGGGAAAAGACTGTCTATTTAGTGTCTCCCTGCCCCTCATCATTTTGTAAACCTCTATAAGGTCACCCCACAGCCTCCGATGCTCCAGGGAAAACAGCCCCAGCCTGTTCAGCCTCTCCCAATAGCTCAAATCCTCCAGCCCTGGCATCATCTTTGTAACCCTTTTCTGAACCCTTTCAAGTTTCACAACATCTTTCCGATAGGAAGGAGACCAAAACTGCATGCAGTATTCCAACAGTGGCCTAACCAATGTCCGGTACAGCCGCAAGATGACCTCCCAACTCCTGTACTCAATACTCTGACCAATAATGGAAAGCATACCAAACGCCTTCTTCATTATCCTATTGACCTGCAACTCTGCTTTCAAGGAGCTATGAACCTGCACTCCAAGGTCTCTTTGTTCAGCAACACTCCCTAGGACCTTACCATTAAGTGTATAAATCCTGCTAAGATTTGCTTTCCCAAAATGCAGCAACTCGCATTTATCTGAATTAAACTCCATCTGCCACTAATTGCACCCATATCCAGCACTTCCTCAGGGACTACCCTCTGAGTTTCAAAAAAATTCTTCTTGTGACTTTTTAAACTCTGTCTCCTCTCACCTTAAAAATGTGCCCCTAGTCTTGAAATCCTCCATCCTCAGGAAAAGACACCTACCATTAAGCCTTTTTATACCGCTGATGATTTTATAACCCTCTGAGGTTACCTCTCAACCTCTTATGCTCCAGTGGGAAAAAATCCCAGTCTATCAAGCCTCTCCTTATAACTCAAACCTTCCATATCAACAGCTTCCTGGTAAACCTTTTCTGAACCTTCTCCACCTTAATAATATTCTTCTTTTACCTAAGTGACTATAACTGGACACAGTATTCCAGAAGAGGCCTCATCAAATCAAACTTCAAAGAATTATGCACCTGAATCCTTAGCTCCCTCTGTTGTACAACACTACCTAAAGCCCTCCCATTAACTGATTAATCTCTCCCCAAGTTTGTTGTATCAAAATGCATTTATCTAGATTGAACTCCATCTGCCATTTCTCAACCGATTGACCCATTTTGTCAAAATCCCTGAGAAAATCCTCTTCTTTACTGTGCCACCAATTTTGATATCATTTGCAAACTTACTAACCATGCCTTCTGTATTTTCATCCAAATCGTTTCTATAAGTGACAAAAGACCAGCCAGAACCGAACCCCGTGGAACATCAGTGGTGACAGGCCTCCAAGTCTGAAAAACAAAACTCCACTTTGTCTCCTGCTGTTAAGCCAATTTTGTATCCAATTGGCAAGCTCTCCCTGAATCCCATGTGTCCAGTTTTGTGTTAAAATATTTATTCTATTTCCAGGTCATAAAATGGGTAGTACACAATAAGGCCATCTGGCCAATTATGTCTGCACTGACTCCTTAAATGGCCTACACACTTCATCCTATTCCCCTCCTCTTCCCTCAAAGCTATCACATGTTTTCTCCTTCAGGTATATATCAAATTCCTCTTTTCAGTGTTGTGCTGGGTTGTACTGTCAATAGCCTTTCAGTCAGTGAACGAGTAACAGCAATTTACTGAGTAAAATATATGATAAGAACTATACACCTCTTATTTTTCACCATTCAAGCAATTAATCTACTGTTTGAAATATGTGTTCACTGGTCACCAAATAATTCAGTGAGAATAGTTAATGCAAGATTTCCATCTGTTTTCTAATACTGCACAACACTGTTCTATCTGCCCATGCCTCAGTGTGCCAATGAGAAACAATTGGTGGAGTTTCTGTAAGGTGAAGTTTATGAAGTTCCGGTGAATTAATATGTTAAGCACACCTGAAGAACATGCTGTGGACATGACTACAGGAAATTATTGTTTGCAATACAATGGAAATGTTTAATATTTTAACTTATGCACTCACTGAATCAGCTCCAAATTCTTGCAGTTGATGATGAAGTTTCTCATTTTCGGAGAGATTTCCCACTTCTTGATTGTTTTTTTTCTTGGCTGTTAGGCTGAATGACAATAACATTGGAGATACAGGAATCAACATTTTGTCTGCATCATTGGCTCATTCGGAATGCAAAACAAAGCGAGTGGAGTACGTAATCTTCCCAACATTAACCCCAAATTTTATGTGCAATGATTTGTGGCAAGTCGGGAATTTGCTTTATCTTTGGCATGACCACTGTTGAATATATAGGAGAAGGTGAGGACTGCAGATGCTGGAGATTAGAGTCAAGAGTGTGGCGCTGGAAAAGCACAGCCAGTGAGGCAGCATCCGAAGAGCAGGAGAGTCGATGTTTTGAACATTTGTCGTGTCTGACTGACATCATGGCAGAGGCCGGTTCAACTGAAGTGTTCAAAAAGGAATTAAACTTTGGTATGGAAAGGCCCAGTGCACAGGGATACGGGATACAGAGTGGCAGGAAGTGAATTGCTCATTCGGAGCCTCGAATCACCTCCTCCTGCACTGTACCGTGTTTGATTCTGTGAGGCTGTAGGAACGCATATTCTTTTCAAAATTAAGAGTAATGTCTTTCAATTAAGAAATAATAGTGTGAAAGACTAAAAGCATTAAAGTTAATCGATTATTAGTTTGTCATTACTAAGTCAAATAAAATGAAAAGGAGGCTGATGGTTCAAAAGTTTTCTCACTTTGTTATACTGCTCCAATTATTTCTCTTCCTTTCAGTGGAATTTCTTTTATCTTTTTGAGACATATTGAAAATTGATTTGTAATTATCGATCTTTAGTTTGCAGGATAACAATCTGACATTTGCTTGCATTGAAGACCTGAGGATGGCATTTAGTCAGAGCGAATCATTGTCAATACTATACCTGGATGGAAATACATTCACAGATGATTGCATTCCGAAAACGAGAAACTTCATCATCAACTGCAAGAATTTGGAGCTGATTCAGTGAGTGCATAAGTTAAAATATTAAACATTTCCATTGTATTGCAAACAATAATTTCCTGTAGTCATGTCCACAGCATGTTCTTCAGGTGTGCTTAACATATTAATTCACCGGAACATAGAAAATCGGAGCAGCATCAGGCCATTCGGCCCATAGACCCTGATCTATCATTAAATATACCATGGATGATTATCCACCTTTGAACCCTGTTCCTGTTTTCTCCCCGATATCCTTGACCCCTTTAACCCTTAAGAACTTTATCTGCCTGGCGTCATAGAGATGTTCAGCATGGAAACAGGCCCTTTTGTCTAACTGTCCATGCCGAACAGATACCCCAAATTAATCTAGTTCAGATGGAGTTTAATTTAGATAAATGTGAGGTGCTACATTTTGGAAAGGCAAATCAGGGCATGACTTGTACACTTAACGGGAAGGTCCTGGGGACTGTGCTGAACAAAGAGACCTTGAAGTGCAGGTTCATAATTCCTTGCAAGTGGAGTCACAGGTAGATAGGATAGTGAAGAAGGCATTTGGTATGCTTTCCCATATTGGTCAGAGGACTGAGTATAGGAGTTGGGAGGTCATGTTGAAGCTGTATAGGACATTGGTTAGGCCACTTTTGGAATATTCTGGTCTCTCTCCTAGAGGAAGGATGTTGTGAAACTTGGAAGGGTTCAGAAAAGATTTACAAAGTTGTTGTCAGTGTTGGAGGCTTTGAGCTGTACGGAGAGGCTGAATAAACTTTGTTTTCTCTGGAGCGTTGGAGGTTGAGGGGTGATCTTATAGAGGTTTATAAAATAATGAGTGCCATGGTTAGGGTAAATAGACAAGGTCTTCCTCTGGGATGGGGGATTCCAGAACTAGAGGGCGTAGGTTTAGAGAGTGAGAGGGGAAACATTGAATAGGGACCTAAGGGGCAATCTCTTCATGCAGAGGGTGGTGCGTGTATGGAATGAGCTGCCAGAGAAATGGTGGAGGCTGGTACAATTATGACGTTTAAAAAGGCATAGAACATAGAAAAATACAACGCAGTACATGCCCTTCGGCCCTCGATGTTGCGCCGATCCAAGCCCACCTAATCTACACTAGCCCACTATCCTCCATATGCCTATCCAATGCCCGTTTAAATGGCCATAAAGAGGGAGAGTCCACCACTGTCACTGGCAGGGCATTCCATGAACTCACGACTCGCTGAGTAAAGAATCTACCCCTGAAATCTGTCCTATACCTTCCACCCCTTAATTTAAAGCTATGCCCCCTCGTAATATCTGACTCCATACGTGGAAAAAGGTTCTCATGGTCAACCCTATCTAAACCCCTAATCATCTTGTACACCTCTATCAAGTCACCCCTAAACCTTCTTTTCTCCAATGAAAACAGCCCCAAGTGCCTCAGCGTTTCCTCATACTATCTTCCTACCATACTGGTAGCAATATCCTGGTAAACCTCCTCTGCACCCATTCCAGTGCCTCCATATCCTTCCTCTAGTATGGTGACCAAAACTGCACACAATACTCCAGATGCGGCCGCACCAGAATCTTATACAACTGCAACATGACCTCAGGACTCCGGAACTCAATTCCTCTACCAATAAAAGCCAGTACGCCATATGCCTTCTTCACAGCACTATTTACCTGGATGGCAACTTTCAGAGATCTGTGTACATGGACACCAAGATCCCTTTGCTCATCCACACTATCAAGTATCCGACCATTAGCCCAGTACTCCATCTTCTTGTTATTCTTACCAAAGTGAATCACTTCACACTTACCTACACTGAACTCCATTTGCCACCTTTCTGCCCAGCTCTGCAGCCTATCTATATCCCGCTGTAACCTGCCACATCCTTCCTCACTGTCAACAACTCCACCGACTTTCTTATCATCCGCAACTTTGCTCACCCAACCTTTTAGCCCCTCCTCCAGGTCATTTATAAAAATCTGGATGGGCACAAGAATAGGAAGGAAATGGGACAAGCGCTGGCAAATAGGACTAGATTAGGTTAGGATGTGGAGCTGCCAGTGTTGGACTAGGGTATACAAAGTTTAAAAATCCCTCAATACCTGGTTATAGTCCAAGAGGTTTAATTGGAAGCACTAGCTTTCAGAGCGCTGCTCCGGACAACCACCTGATGAGGGAGCAGTGCTCCCCATTAAACCTATTGGACTATAATCTGGTGTTGAATGATTTTTAGATTGGGTTAGGATATCTGGTCAGCATGGACGAGTTGGACCTCAGGATCTGTTTCTGTGATGTACATGTCTCTGACTTGTTATGGACCAGGCCAGACCCCCTCAAAACATTTCAAGAAAGTAGCCCAGACCCTAACTTTGCTCATTGTTTTAAGAAGGTGTAAAGTGGATATTCCAGGAGAGGTGCCGTTGGTCAAACCACTTCATTTTAAACAAAACCAAATTTATTTACAAGATTACCCAATGAAATAGAAGCAAAAGAAAACCGAATGCAGAATAACCTCACCTATCCAAAAACCAAACAGACTTTACCTGTTGTTCCCTATACTTGCAATAATCCCCATAAACACCTCGTGGCGCAAAAGGTAACATCAAACAGGGTCTTACAGGAGAGAGATGTCAGACAGAGAGGATCAGCACGAACCTGCTTCTTTCACGTAACTGTTTCTTGGATCTGCAGCCTCAAAACACTACCTGTCTGCTTTCAGTGAATAGCCAGACTTCCAAAAACCAAATCAAACCAGAGAAAAGCTGAGCTGGGGGAAGTGACCATTCCCCTTTCATTGCACAAATGTCTTTTAAAACTAAAACTTTTTGATGGAGGCAGTATCTGTAGCTATAATCAAACTGGCCCTAAAACCCTTCGAAATCCAAACCTTTTGGAACCTGTGTCTTTTACGATCTCTCTGGGGGGGAAGAAAACCAAGTACAACAGAATCTTGTTAAAGGAGCAGCATCATCACAGACTCTATTTGATAACATTTGGCCCTAATCCCCCTCAACCCTTTGCATTCATAAACCCATCCAGATGCCTTTTTACATGCTGTAATTGTCCCAGCCTTCACCACTTCCTCTGGCAGCTCACTCCAATCTCATACCATCCCTCTGTGTGAAAACGTTGCCCCTTAGGTCCCTTTTAAATCTTGCCCCCAACTTAACCCTATGCCCCCTAGTTTTGGTCTCCCCCAACCCTGGGGACCACTTCTTGTCTATTTGCCCTACCCATGCCCCTAATATGGTTTTATAAACCTTGATATAAAGTCACCCCTCAGCCTCCCATGCCCCAACCTATTCAGCCTCTCCTTCTAGGTCAAACCCTCCAACCCCAACGATATCCTTGTAAATCCTTTCTGAACCACTTCAACTTCCACAACATCCTTCCTATAGCAAGAAGCCCAGAGCTGCATGCAGCATTTCAAAAGTGGCCAAAGCAATGACCTGCACAGCCACAACATGGAGTACTAAAGCAAAGAAATACAGATAGTAGAAACCTGAAACAAAAGCCAAAATTGCTTAAGAAACTCAACACGCCTGACAGCATCTGTGGAGAGAAAGTAAATGTTTCGAATCCAGTGATCCTTCTTCACAGCTGACTCTCTTTCTATCTCTGTAAACCTGCTAAGTTTCACCAGAAATTTCTGTTCATTTTGAGAACAATATTTAACTTTTTCTTTCCAACCATTCAATGTTTTAGCCAACAAACACTTTCTCTGACAGTGAATTTCACAGACTCACCTCAACCTGAGTGAAGAAATTTATCCTCATCTCAGCTCGAAATAGCCTACCCCAGATCCTTAGACATTGACCCCTTGTTCTGGACCTTGGGAATATCCTTCCTGTTTTTACCCTGACTTTCCTATTTTGTAAGTTTCTAAAAGATGCCTCATATTATTCTAACCTACAGTGAAAATAACTGATCCAGTCTCTCTTCATTCATCAGTCCTGCTATCCCATGAGTCAGTCTGGGAAACCTTTGTTGTATTCCTTCTATGCATGAATGTCCTTCATTGGATAAGGGACAAAAACTGCACACATGACTTCAGGTGTGGTCTCACCAAGGCACTGCATGTAGGCAACTAGACAGCCCCGCTTCTGTCGTTGAATCCTCTTCTCTTTTTCTGTCTCTCTCTCTCTCTCTCTCTCTCTCACACACCCGGACTCTCTTCGCCTCAGCATACTACTCTCTAAGGGGTTGTCGGGGGAGAGAGACTGTCACACATCTCCTTCTGGAATTTGTCTTTGCAAAGGAAATCTGGAGAAAGATGCAGTGGCCTTTGTCAAGGTTCGACCTGAGCAGCTCCATGACGCAAGACTCTGTGCTCTACAGTCTGTTCCCCAGGACGCACAACGAGACAAACATCAACTGCTCCTGGTGGACCGTCACCTTGCTGAAAGACACTCTTTGTTCTGCCTTAAAGTTGTTGATTGTTAGTTCCCACCTGAATCACACACACTGCTGTTCACCCTTCCTTTCCAGGGGTTAATCCAGCTGTTCTTTGACACTGAATACTCAGCAATCTCCTTCCCAGTTCTAGTGATTCAACTCCCAGAATTTTCCTCAGTCACTTCTCACCACCACCCTCTAGTTTCTCCTGCTGAGCCCCATGGCCTCCGCGCGACTCTCATCTCATTAAGTTGAAACAAGTTGTTATCTCTTAATGGTTCCCTTTGCGCGAGTTTCAGGTCTAGTCTGGTTGACAACGTCCTCACGAACTAACGAATTTGGTCCCTTGTGTTGCTCCTGAGAATCTGATGCTCCCCAGTCGGAATCTGTTCTCTGTCCTTGCCATTTGAAGCATGTCTTTGAGGTGGTGTTCAAAGTGCAATCAACATTTCAGTGTGAAGTGATGAAAAATCAGCAGAATAAAAATCCTTGCCCATATCCATCTTGATACCAGTCGTTAGGAAGGAGTCATTACTGTGTTAATTATGTGTGTTGTAAATTTTAGTGCCAAAGTTGAAACCAGATATCCATCCCATTTTCATTCCATATTCATATCTGAAACATACATCTTTAACCACATCTTTATCAGTCAGAACTATTTAATGTCTTCTGAAAATACCTCTGGGCCAGACTAGGTAAGATTCCCAGATTCCCTTTGGTGATGGACATGAGTGAAGCAGATGTGTATTTACAGCAATCACTGTAATGGTTCTGCAATGGTGACTATGAAACTAACTTTCAATTTCAGATGGATTAATTATTTGAGATAAAATTCAGCCAGTTGCTGGTATTTATACTCTAGGTCACTGCATTACAAGTCCGATGTGATTTCCTCCAGTCCAGCTACATCCTCAATTTACAATTCCTCAAATATCACCGCCTTAGTTTCTTACAGCACTGTCTGTGTGTGCAGCTACTCATTACATTCTCTCTCCCCCACCACTTACACCAATTTGTTACTGTGTAGCTGCTCACAGTTTGATTTCAAATTGTGTGTTTCAATTGGAAAATTATGAATGATTCTGTCATTTTAACTTTATTAATTGGTTGGTTATTAATCATTAATTTCTTTCTTAGATTATGGAGGAATCAGTTCAGTTCAGATGGAAAGAAGCAGCTCCGATCACTGAGAGAATGCAGGGCTGGTGTCTGAGTATTTGTGTGATCAAAGGATCAAGAAATTGCCAACTATTTGGACTTGATATGACTGAGAGATGCATTTCTCTCACCTCCATCAAGTGAAACACATGAGATATTACATTGGCTCAAGAAAAACAATTCCTGGAATTCTGAAATAGAATGGGAATGATGTGGAGTATTCAGCAGAAACTTTCAGTAGCAGCTGGTGAGTGTTGGTGTTTGGGTGATATTCACCGTCGAGCACAGGGAGATGGAGCTGTGACTGTGAAGCTTTTAGAAAAGGGTCCGAGAGATCACCATCATAGAAACGGCCTTTCAGCCAACATGCTCATGCTGTCCAGTTTTCAACGTTAAACTAGTCCCTTTTGCCTGTGTTTGGTCCATGTACTCCCCGTATCGAACCCATCCATACACCTGTCTAAATATTTAAATGATGAAATCGCACTCACTTCCACCACCTCTGGCAGCCCATTCCAGACACTCACCATCCTCAGTGTGAAGAAAACTGCCTCTCTATACCCTTTTGTATCTCTCCCCTCTCACCTTAAACATATGCCCTAGAGTTTTAAACTCCCTTGGGGAAAAGCTTCTGGCTACCTACCTTATCTATGCCTCTCATGATTTTATAGTTCTGTATAAGGTCACCCCTGAATCTCCTACGCTCCAGGGAAAAATGTCCCATCCAATCTCATCTCTTTTTGTAGCTCAAACCTTCCAGTCCAGGTAACATCCTAGTAAATCCTTTCTGCCCTCTTTCTAGTTTAATAGTTACTTTCTATAGTAGAGCGACAAGAACTGCATACAGTATTCCAAATGTGACCTCATTCATGTCATAGAGTCATAGGGTCATAGAGATGTACAGCATGGAAAAAGACCCTTCAGTCCAACCCGTCCATGCCGAGGAGATATCCCAACTCAATCTAGTCCCATCTGCCAGCACCCGGCCCATATCCCTCCAAACCCTTCCAATTCATATACCCATCCAAATGCCTCTTAAATGTTGCAATTGTACTATCCTCCACCACTTCCTCTGGCAGCTCATTCCATACGCATGCCACCCTCTGCGTGAAAAAGTTGCCCCTTAGGTCTCTTTTATATCTTTCCCCTCTCATCCTAAACCTATGCCCTCCAGTTCTGGACTCCCCAACCCCAGGGAAAAGACTTTGCCTATTTACCTTATTCATGCCCCTCATAATTTTGTAAACCTCCATAAGGTCACCCCTCAGCCTCTGACGCTCCAAGGAAAACAGCCCGAGCCTGTTCAGTCTCTCCCTATAGTTCAAATCCTCCAACCCAGGCAACATCCTTGTAAACCTTTTCTTAACCCTTTCAAGTTTCACAACATCTTTCCAATAGGAAGGAGACTAGAATTGCATGCAATATTCCAATAGTGGCCTAATCAATGTCCTGCACAGCTGCAACATGACCTTTCAATTCCTGTACTCAATACTCTGACCAATAAAGGAAAGCATACCAAACACCTTCTTCACTATCCTATCTACCTGCGACTGCACTCCAAGGTCTCTTTGTTCAGCAACACTCCCTGGGACCTTACCATTAAGAATATAAGTCCTGCTAAGATTTTGCTTTCCCAAAATGTAGCACCTCGCATTTGTCTGAATTAAATTCCATCTGCCACTTCTCAGCCCATTAGCCCATCTGGTCCAGATCCTGTTGTAATCTGAGGTAATCCTCTTCGCTGTCCACTGCACCTCCAATTTTGATGTCATTTGCAGGCTTACTAACTGTGCCTCTTATGCTCACATCCAAATCATTTATGTAAATGACAAGAAGTAGAGGATCCTTGTGGCACTCCAGTGGTCACGAGCCTCCAGTCTGAAACACAACCCTCCACCACCACTCTTCTACCTTTGAGCCAGTTCTGTATCCAAATGGCTAGTTCTTCCTGTATTTCATGAGATCTAACCTTACTAATCAGTCTCCCATGGGGAATCTTGTCAAAGCCTTACTGAAGTCCATTTTAGATCACATCTACTGCTCTGTCCTCATCAATCCTCTTTGTTACTTCTTCAAAGAACTCTTGTACACCTGCAACAAGACATTCCAACTCCTGTACTCCATGCTCTGCAATTTGTTCAATTGTACAATAAACCTGTTTGTTATTAATTATTTCTTAATAATGAATAACTTGTCTTCAGTTGTACATAAAACTATATTCAATTTGTCATAAACATATGGTTGTTTGTGTAATAAACATATGTTCAAGTGTGTAATTATTCCCAGCGTTAGACTTTAGTGACACAGTCTGTGTTTGATACTGGGTCAGAGATTGGTCAGCGCTGTAACTGTTCAAGGTTTGTGCGAAGATTTGTAGCTCGGGTGCTCGTTGTTGTGGTTCTGTTCGCCGAGCTGGAAGTTTTTGTTGCAAACGTTTCGTCCCCTGGCTAGGCGACATCATCAGTGCTCTGGAGCCTCCTGTGAAGCGCTTCTTTGATGTTTCTTCCGGTATATATAGTGGTCTGTCCTTGCCGCTTCCGGGTGTCAGTTTCAGCTGTTCCCCTGTGGGAATGACAGGGTCGGCATCAACAGGTGTGTGTAAAATCAGTCAGGACTGGGTCGTAGTTTGGAACCAGTGACCATCTGCACAACGTGTGCCTGAACCACTCTCATCAAATACACGAGATACCCTGACACTAGCGACCCCGCTAACAAAACTCCGAAAGAAAGAACATTTCAAAGGGAAGATTAACTAAGTAATCTCCCTCCCAGTCCCGAAAAGGCCATTTTTTGATGCTCCCTCTGCATTCATTGTGATTTCACTTTGACCATCTCTGGTCCCTATCTCATGTCGGGTTGCAGGGTCGGGTCGACATGTCAGTGTCCAATGGCAATTTTGTCAATTTGTCTGTTAAACGTTTGCTTGTAACACAGATCTCCACAAGGCTCCATTCAGTCGTAGAGTTCAACAAATGGCGCATCATCCAATGGCAAAGACTGGAAAGGACCCAGCATCTCATTGTGCACCCGTGTGTTCAATTCAGGCTGCACTCAGCTAAATGTTCAAATATCAGTCTCCCACACCATTGACTATGTATTACTGTAGACAATACAAACGTGCACTCTGCTAACTGTCCACATGTCATTGTCACACACTGTAGACAGCATATCACTGTTGGAAGTTCACACTTTGCAAACTACAGTGTGTCCGTATATTAGTTACCAAATATTATAGATGTTGCATTACTATAGATATTGTATTACTACAGATAGTACATACGTTGCACACTGTGGACTGTCCATACATCAGTTATCTCACACTGTAGGCATTATATTCCACACCAGCACTGTAGCTGTACCGGCACACCTTTGTGTGACAATTTTTAGAGACTCATGTTGTCAGGATGCACAAGCTTTACAGTATCCAGTGCGACCAGTCAGGTGATGGCAGCTTAGTGGAACAGGGAGGGTTGAACCTAGACTAAGTGTGGGATATCCAGTGACCAGGACCCAGCCTGTGCCATCCCCACATCCATACACAAACATCTCTCTCTGTCAGACTGACTTGTTAGAACCAGCCGAGATTGCTGCAGATCTGTTCCAGTCCCAGAGTCCCAGCTTCTTGATGCTGTTCAGACTGAGCTGGAGGGAAAGGACCCTTCCCTATTCCAGCAATTATTTCACACAATTCCCACGGGATCAACACAAGATATGAATGAGACTTACATAAACATGTAAAGTCAGCAAGTTTTATTTTTTTATTCAGTTTCTGAGGGTAAACATCAATCCTTTTCACAGATAGCCAACCAGTGATTACACAGATTTGTTGTACAAGTTTGTTAATTGTACAAATGACCATGAGATTCAGCTCTTCCTTGACAACAAGCTTAGGGACACTGAGGTAATGCCAATGGTTCTGCAACATTATTCAATATTGGGGTGAAGATATAGCCACAACTACTCCTCTGTTTTCATTGATTTGGTTCCAGTTTCTTCTATCTGTGGGAGAGTTGGCATGGTGGCTCAGTGGTGAGCATGACTGTTCACAGTGTCAGAGACCTAGGTTCTATTCCACTCCTGTCTGTGTAGAGTTTGCATGTTCTCCCTGTGTCCACATGGGTTTCCTCCTTCAGTCCAAAGGTGTAGAGGTTCGGTGGATTCACTATGCTGTAGTGTCCAGGGGTGTGCAATGCTAGGTGAATTGACCATGGTAAACTGGGATTACAGTGGTAAGGGGATGCACTGAGTTTAGGTGGGATGCTGTTTGAAGGGTTAGGGCAGACCCAATGGTCCAAATCACCACCTTCTGCATTGTAGGGATTCTATGATTGAGACAGATTGGGCAAAGAGAATGAATGAGCAATTGACTTCCGAAACAGGCTGCATAAGGATAATAACAGGGCACAATTTCACACAGAATTACCACTATCTGAAATAGTTTAAGAGAGAAAAAAAAAATAGGAAATTCAGTCTCCTCACTTCAGGGACTGATTCTGAGCTGGCTACCCACAGCCAGTGTACTGTGCAAATGTAGATAAAAGGTGACCTGATAATGGGATACCAGCTCTGTGCAGTTTTTTCAGAATCACAATTATTTTACCCTCTACAACACTACCTGCATCCCCCTACACACCGTTCCCCAGCAACATCTCATTCATCCACCCACAAAATCAGCCACTGGAGATATGCAAATGTCAAGTTAAGAGATTAATAAACCTTCCATGCTTTAGAAACATTAGGATCTGCATTTGGACACTTGATGCTGTTCTATTTGTTCATTACAATGCTGATTTATGTAAAAGAACATTTCACTGCATTCTTGATCTGGTGCCTGAATTTGGACTGTGTTGCCCCACAAATAAATGCATTTGTGCATCCACTTAAATTCACCAAAATAACTCCGACTTGTTCAAATACGTGTAAAGAATGATTTCCATCAATGGGAGTAGTTTGAGGAATAGTATTGTAAATGAAATTTATCACATATGTGGAACACAAAATAACAAAGCTGCCAGAAATGGTAGAGAGTAAAACTGTAGACCTCTTTCTGCTCTCCATCTCAGGATCACTGTGATTCTCTTCTTTGTTCTGACCCCTCAGTCCCTTACGGACTCAACTGGCTACTGTAATGTGTCTGACTGTCAGGGTGTTGAACAGCAGAATTAGATCAAATGGCAACAATGGATTAAGAACTGTAAGGAACCATTTAAATCCCACCCAGCTGGGATTCACTCTAATAGTTCGGTATGAAATACAAAACTATGGTAGATTGTTGTTAGAATTACAACAGCATTTCTCTTTGTGCAATATTTAGTTTTTCATTTTCTGGAAGCAAATAGTGACAAAACGATCAAAGCTGAAAGTGACAATGAACCAAACAGAGCAAGAAGTGGCTGTTATTGACAGGACATAGTTTATGCTTCACACAGGAGTTTTATCCAAGAAAGATAAAGGGAAATAATAAACATTGATCTGCCTCAGTATGACCTCAGTGATAACAACCATCAGATCAGATGTTGCCATGGCCACCAGGTAGCAAGTGGTGCTGGAAGACAGGCCACACTTTCCAGAGACAAAATATTAAGTGCCACTAAATTAACTGTTGTTAGGGAGAGAAAAGAAAACAGACTAAAATAGTTTGAAGCAAACATACTACCCGAGTCCAGGCTATCATATCTGTATTTTGATACAAAAAGACATAGACTTTGAATTAAGCAAATGGTTAAACATCACAACTGTCATCTCATTTAATCTCAGACATGCCTATTCCAAGGTTTAATACACAGAGAGTTTATGGGATAAACCTGAGTCCACTTCCCAAAAACTGACTGACATCTTTGTAAGTTTCAATGAGATTTTTGAACCTTGATTTAACTGACTTTGCAGTTTGAGCATTTCCCAGCCTGGTGTGGGAAATCAGGAAGCTGAAGGGAGGCAAACCCAGAATCAGTGAAAATGTAAGCACACTTCTTATCAGGCTGGACAAATGGGAATGGTTTTCTTTGACTTAGCTCACCTATTTTAGAGTCATGAGAAGCTAAAGCTGCACAATGTTGAAGATCGGATCCCATTCCGGTTGTATCTTCAGATCGTACTGGGATTTGGTCAATTTAAGTTTGGTCAGACATTCCTAATTTTAGACATTACTGGACCAGAATTCCACTCCAGATTCCACCACGTTACCCCACTTCCATCACACCTCTGGATGATGAGTTGAGTGGCCTCTTGCAGATGAGTAACAGAAGGTCCAAATACGAGGATGAAACCCTGTATGGAAGAGTTGTCTTCTGAGCAAAGTTTAAACAGGTTGCCAAAGAATCATATCATGAGCAGTGACCTCAGACCCAAAGTAGACCAAATGTAGCTGGACCTCAGTTTGCTCTGGATTCCTCATTTGGGTAGGGGTGGGAGCAGGACAGCAAGGTGAGCTGGGACGATGAAGCAAATAGAAACAAAACCAAAGCTTTTGGAACAGATTCAATTCTGTAGAAGGGTCACCAGGCTCAAAACATTGACTTTGTTTTCTCTCCACAGATGCTACCAGACCTGCAGAGTTTCTCCAGAAATTTCTGTTTCTGATTCGATAATATCAATTTTTCTTTTGCAGGCATCGCTGGTTTAGATATCATTGGACTAAACAGTCATGCCAACCTCACTTATATCCGACGCAGTAAATCAAAACTCCAGAGTTAATTGAGACTAACCGACCAGTTTGAAAATATATGATAAAAAGTGACCTGGTATCTGCAGAAAGACGGTCAGCACTATCAGTCCCACAGTAAAACCAGCATATTTACACAGTTTCTGTACAAACCCAGAATACCAATGATGGCCAGGATCATGTCATATATTTTGTTGACATTGCGAATAATTCCGTGCATTTTCTGACTGTGTTACTCTGCCTCGAACAACCCGACTGAATTAAACCTAGAGTCAATGAAGCCAATCATCGATATTCTCTGGAAATCTCCACAGGGACATTCAGATTGCAGCATTTTCAAAGATTTTGTGTACAGTTTGGGTAAACAAATTCTGGCAGCTATCCACGTCAGAACACTGATGAGGTAGAATATGATGATACTGAATTGTTAAATAATACAACTGGATAATTTATGTGAATCAATGATCTTTTTTGTTGCAAAAGTATGCAGCACTTTATGAAATAATATGTAAAATACACTCCATTAAAGTCCATTTCAAATCATACAGAACAGAAAAGGCAAAGTGACCATAGTCCTGATCTCTATTAGACAGAGGTCACCGGTGGTAGTTTCACCTGAAGATCATGACATCTCAAACAAAGGGAAAGGTTGAGAAGGAGAGTCCTTCTTGGTAACCTCAGCCAGGGTGCCATTTGAACTTCTGCTATTAGTATTACAAGCCAGCTGCCCTGCCAACTGAGCTAAACCAGTTGTTCAGGGCTGTGCAGGTTAGGTGCATTAGACTGGGGTAAATGTAGAGTAGTAGGGTAGGGGGATGGGTCTGGGTGGGTTACTCTTCAGAGGCTCAGTGTGGACTTGTTGGGCCGAAGAGCCTGTTTCCACATTGTAGGGGTTCTGGGGAAAAAAAGGCAATTGTGATTGTTGGCTCCGATTTCAAGGAGGTTGGAGTATAAGAGTAGGGAAGTCTTCCTGTAACTGTACAAGGTTCTGGTGAGACTACATCTGGAGTACTGTGAACAGTTTCAGTCCCTTTATTTAAGGAAAGGCATCATTCCATTGCAGGCAGTTCAGTGAAGATTCGCTCAGATGGTCCCGAGAATGGATGGATTGTCTTATGAACAAACGTTAAACAGTTTGGGACTGTACTCACTGGAATTCAGCAGAATGAGCTGTGATCTCATTGAAACATAGGCTTTGACAGGGCAAATGCAGGGAAGATGTTTCCTCTCATGGGAGGCTTGGCCAGTTCACCAAAACTGCACATCTTTGGAATGTGGGAGGAAACGGGTGCATCCTGAAGAAACCCACACAGACACAAGGAGAACGTGCAAACTCCACACAACAGTTACCAGTTTGTTGATGGCATTTGGAGGTTGCAGAAATGGGGCTTATGTAATGTAGAGATACCTAACTCAATTCTGGTTTTCTTCCATTGACCAGTCCCTTCCCACTTACATCTATAATTTCTCTGATACTTTACGTCAGTTTCAGAATTTCCAGTTTGCAGGCTCTAGCCACCTCCTCTTTACCGTGGACAAGCAATTCTTTCCCCATCCATCCCATCAGGGTGGTCTCAGGGCTCTCTGCTTCTTCCTGGAAAAATGGCCTGATGGGCCCGACCCACCACCACCCTCGTCCACCTGGCTGAGCTTATCCTCACCTGAAAAGCTTCTCTTAATGGCACTCACCTTCTTCAGGTCAGAGAGGTGGCCATGGATACCCACGTATAGCCCAGTTATGTTGTCTCTTTGTGGGGTACGTGGACAAGGGAAGAAAAGCAGAATTGAGTTAGGTCTCTCTACACTCCATAAGCCCCATTTCTGCCACCTCCAAATGTCATCAACAAATATGTCCTCCCATCTCCTCTCCTCCCATGTCATCCTTCTGCAAGGACCATTCCCTCTGGGGAACTCTGGTGCACTCTTCCTTCATTCTGCAACCCCAGAAGGTGGGATATCTGTCCATTTACTTCCTCCATCATCAATATCTCAGCGGTTAAACACACCTTCTAGATGAAATCATGCTTAATCTATACTTCACTCGATTTAGTTTACTGCAATCCCTGCTCAAAACGTGGTCTCTACTACACTGGGGAAACAAAGCATAGATTGGGTGACTGCTTTGCAGAACATCCACGTTCTGTGTGCAAAAAAATGTCCCTGAGCTTCCAGTTGCTTGAAACTTCAGCATCCCATCTTGCTCTCTGGCCTATATCACTGTGTCAGGCTTGCTGCATTGTTCCAGAACAGTGCCTCATTTTCTATTTGAGAGCTCTAGAGCCTTCTAGACTCTGAGTTCAACAATTTTAGAACTTGAAACACCTTCTCCCATTCCTTACCCCAACCCCAAGCCTTGTCCTTGCATGGTCTGCTATTACATACAACCCACTATTAGCCATTAATTTATCCCCCTATTAGCTATTTGATTTCCCAGGCTGCTCCACTTCTCCGTCTACCCAACTGTTTAGCTGTCTCTCTGAGCTCCATCTCCCCTTTACTCCTTCCCTCCCTCACCCCCAACCCACTCTATCTTCTGCATAAAAAAAAACGCTTTCCTAGTGACTAGCAGCTCTGTGGAAGAGTCACTGGACCCAAAATGTTAAATCTTGATTTCTCTCCACAGCTACTGCCAGACTTGCTAAAGTCTTTCAGCAAATTCTGTTTTTGTTGGTGATATTAGACTAGATTACTTACAGTGTGGAAACAGGCCCTTTGGCCGAACAAGTCCACACCGACCCACAACCCACCCGGACCCATTTCCCCCCCCCACTTCACCTAACACTACAGGCAATTTAGCATGGCCAATTCACCTAACCTGCACATTTTTGGACTGTGGGAGGAAACCGGAGCACCTGGAGGAAACTCACGCAGACACAGGGAGAATGTGCAAACTCCACATAGATACTCACCTGAGGTGGGAATTGAACCTGGGTCTCTGGCACTGTGAGGCAACAGTGCTAACCATTGTGCCACCGTGCCGCCCAGACTTGCTAAAGTCTTCCAGCAAATTCTGTTTTTGTTGGTGATATGTTGTGATTTGTTTAATTAAATGCCGATTGGAAGCTGCTGCTGTTCCAGACCAATCATGTGATGCTGAGTGACCGAGGGGCATCACGATTTGCTGAAACACTGGGGTTTCTCGAAGTCCCAATGGAGGCTTTGATTACAGAACGTTTAGGGGATCGATGGCAGCAAAACCTCCAAGCAGCTTCCACCCCAGTAGATTCGCAAATGGAAGTGTATTTAATTCCAACTTATTTTGTTCATTAAACTATACCTCTTACAGAATCCTGTACAATGATTTTTATTGGCCTCAGTATCATTATGGTTATGGGGTTTTAATGTGGGCTCATTTGATATAATTAGCATTCCTTACAATATGGTACTTATTTGAATCAAGTTGCCTGTTACCTTCCCTGTTTTACTGTAGTATTAGATGTGCAGCTGGAGTTGAGCAGGATTTTCTGAATTCCCATATCTGCAGAATCTGAGCCAAAATGTAGAAAGAAGCACAAGCCTGGGTTATGGCCAGAGCTACTTTTACACTTGGATGTTATTCATTCACCCTCCATTTGCCTAAAATAGTCACATTCGCAATAGTGTTTATCACATTGTACACAGATCCTCAGAACACGGTCACCGGGCATGTGATATCAGAGTTAATCACTTATATTGCAGTAACCAGCAGTTTTCTTCTGCTATGTTGAAGTTTTAGGTGAAAGTGAGGACTGCAGATGCTGGAGATCAGAGTGATGCTGAAAAAGCACAGCAGGTCATGCAACATCTGAGGAGCAGGAAAATCGACGTTTCGGGTAGGAGCCCTTCATTAGGAATGAGGCTGGGAGTCTCCGGGGTGGAGAGATAAATGGGAGGGGTGTGGGGATGGGGAGAAGGTAGCTAAGTGTGCAATAGGTCAGAGAGGACGGTGGAGTGGACAGACAGGAAGGAGGATTGGCAGGTGGGACAGGTCATGAGGAAGGTGCTGAGCTGGAAGGTTGGAACTGGGGGAAGGTGGGGGGTGGGGAAATGAGGATATGGTGAAGCCCACATTGATGCCCTGGGATTGAAGTGTTCCGAGACAGAAGATGAGGCATTCTTCCTCCAGGCGTAGGGGGGTGAGGGAGTGGCGGTGGAGGAGGCCCAGGACCTGCATGACCTTGTCAGAGTGGGAAGGGAGTTCAATTTCTGCCGTCACTCATAAAAGATTTTATCTTTGTGACTAAGGCTGTGCAGGAACGTGAGCATAACTTCAGTACACCATGCACTAACTTTATGTCCCGAAGTTTGACTAGCTGCGAACAATATTATGTCATGATTGGAGCATTAACATTTGCTTCAGTTCAAGTGTCAAGTAGAGGTCATTTTAACCTAGTTGCTGTGCTTAATTGGTTAAAGTAGTTTAGTGCTGAAGGGCTGTACACTGATACTTTATATATGATATCCAATTTCTTAAGTTTCATTTTTGGCTAACATAATGACCATGTGCTATTGCATTAGACAGTTTTGGGTATGTGGCCTGTGCCACTTCCACTGTAGGCCTAACACCTTGGTCGGCCAGATTGGTGATAGCCCCTGCATAGGTAAACAATTCCTCTTGTTGCTTGCATGGTATTCCTAACTTATCTGCTTTTGCACGCTCTATCCATGCAGTCACAGAGAAAGAGAAACCAACTTCCATTCACTGAGAGTGGAGCAAAGGGGAAGTTGGAGAGCTTGAGGGAGACGGGGGGAGATGTGGAGGTCAAGGAACTATAGGAAGCTGGAGAAATGGAAGGATTGGTGAATGGGGGAGAATAAGGAATGGGGCTGAATTCTGCCTGGGGAAAAGATAAATGGAGATGGAGAAGAGGGACACTTGGAGGGAAGTCCCATGTGAAACCAAACCACCTTTTATCAACTATCATTCCTCCATCAAGTACGTCCACTGGCCACTCATCCTGCTGTTAGTGGAGCCTGTTTCTTTTTTCTATGAATAGTTTCTATCAAATCTTCCCTTCACCTACTCTGCTGTAAGAAGAATATTCCTAGCTTCTCTTGGTTCCAACTATTCTTGCTATCATCCTTTATCCTCAATACCATTTCAGTGACTCCCCTTTTTGTACATTGCCATTTGTCCTATATTATGTTACCCAGTGTTGAGCAGAGTTCTCTGACTGGGACTTAACCAATGATTTTTTAAAAATCTGGAGAAAATCTTTTGCTTTATCTTTGCATCTATTTGCTCCTTCATAATGTCAGAGGTGAGAATATTTGCTGATAACCGTGCAATGTTAAGCACCATGTGCAGCTCCGGTCCTTACTGTATCCTGGAGCCACTTGTCAAGCTGTTACTTCCAATTCTGGAATCTCCATCATTGAAAAAGACTAACTTGACAGATGCATTCACATTCATGCCCTACCTTAATTTGGAACTAGATTGGTATTCCTGCATTGTCACTGAATCAAAGTCATGGAATTCCCTACCTAAAATCAGTATAGATTTTCACTGGAGAGACCAGTTGTTCAAGTTGGCAACTCACCAGCACTGTCTCAATGGAAGTGAATGACAAGCCTTGCCAGTGTTGGCCCTGTTGCTAAACTGCAAGTTAAAAACAAGATTGCTGGAAAATCATGTGTCCATAACCTCTCAACACAAATGGAGCTCCATTTCAGGTGCATTGTTTGTAGATATGTTCTATGTTCAAAGTTATTATACATCTCTGGAGCAGATAGGATTTGATCCCAGGCCTCCTTGACAAGACACACGGACTTTACCATAAAAGACCTTCAAATTATGGATTTATCAGGTGCAATTTTGGATTGATTGTCTAATCTATGTTATAACTCAGTCTGTAGATGTGCTATTTCGTTCCTGTAGAGGGAAGTAAACGTTTTGCCTTGGGAGCAGAGCATGATAATTGGAGCGGTTCTGGGAACATCCTTAAAACAGGTAAACATCTTACAACTCCGACAACTTTTCATAGACACAACAGGTTTTAAAACTAAATTGGTTGGTCAGCTTGTCTGAAACATCTTACAAAAGCAATAAAAATCATACTAAACATAAAACCTTTCTGCCTTCTCCCCATGCTCAGTAATTGGACTGCATTTTGCAGCCCTTCCTGAAGAAGGGCTCATGCCCGAAAGGTCGATTCTCCTACTCCTTGGATGCTGCTTGACCTGCTGCGCTTTTCCAGCAACACATTTTCAGCTCTGATCTCTAGCATCTGCAGTCCTCACTTTCTCCTAGATGATGTAAAACTGTCCTGTACTGAAAACTTTTTAAATTGATTAATGGTTTTGCTACTTTTAGTTTAGAATTTTCCAGACACATCAATGTCAGCAGCGCTTCCACTGACTGCCTGATTTTACAATATCATCTCAAAGGTTTCTTCTGTTTTGAGCAACTGTGCAGACATTGGAAAAAAAAATGATGTTTTACAGTGCCCTTCCTGAGTGACTTCTGGATTCTCACCAGAAGTGAAATTCACTTTGAGTATATTCTGTCTGCATTTAGATCTCCATCTAACCTGCATCTTTCTGTCCAAGGCCGTTCCGTTCCTTTTCAAAAAACTTTGAGCAAAGAGAGTTGACAAAAAAAAGAGTAACAGGGATTTTAATGCTTGGCTTTTTTTAAAACTGAAGACAATTCTTTGAGAAATCTAATCTAATCTAAAAATAAAGTGACAAAGTTGATTGATGAGGGAAGGGCTGTAGATGTCATACTCATGGACTTCAGTAAGGCATTTGATAAGGTTCCCCATGGTAGGCTGATGGAGAAAGTAAAGTTACCGGAGCTCCAGGGTGTATTAGCTAGATGGATGGCGATCTGGCTGGGCAACAGGAGACAGAGAGTAGCAGTGAAGGGAGTTTCTCAAAATGGAGAACTGTGACCAGTGATGTTCCACAGGAATCCGTGTTGAGACCACTGTTGTTTGTTATATACATCAATGATCTGGAGTGATGTATAGGTGATCTGATTTGCAGATGACACGGAGATTGGTGGGTTAGCAGATGATGAAGGGGACTGTCAGAAAATGCAGCAGAATATAAACAGATTGGAGAGTTGGGCAGAGAAATGGCAGATGTAGTTCAATCTGGGCAAATGTGAGATGATGCATTTTGGAAGATCCAATTCGAGAGCGAACTACACGGTAAATGGAAATGCCCTTGGGAAAATTGACGTACAGAGTGCTCAGGCCCTGAAGGTGGCAATGCAGGTCGATTGAGTGATCAAGAAGGCGTACGGCATGCTTTCCTTCATCGGACATTGTTGAAGAAAATCTCAGATGCACACCTTGGGAACAGACCGAGCCTATTACACCTCATAATATGTCATGGGTAGCAGCCAGTCCATAAAACAAATGGATCGCGACTGCGTCGAAAAGCTCCAATTCAGTGGGGATTTATAAATGGCCCAACGACAATTTACTTAACTAGACTCAGTACCACAAATTCGCCACAAGATGGCCGACTTACACTTGCATGCAGCAGAGTTAAGACCTTGCCAAGAGTGGGTATTAATGGTGTATTGTTCTCAGGGCTTGTGTCAATACTCTGTATTCACATGCTGATTAGCGACAGTCTCCAGACAAGGCAGTTCATGAGTCATGCGAGAAAGCATACTATCTCATAGGTAAGGCAAGTCTATTTCTAGAGCAAATTATACAATGATGGAAGAGAAAGTTAAAAATCAGACAACACCAGGTTATAGTCGAAGACGTTTATTTGGAAGCACTAACTTTCAGAGTGCTGCTCCTTCATCAGGTGGTTTAGATTAGACTTACAGTGTGGAAACAGTAACAAGTCCACACCGACCCGCCGAAGCGCAACCCACCCATACATTTACCCCTCACCTAACACTACGGGCAATTTAGCTTGGCCAATTCACCTCTTTGGACTGTGGAAACCCACGCAGACACGCGTAGAACGTGCAAACTCCACACAGTCAGTCGCCTGAGTCGGAATTGAACCCGGGTCTACAGGCGCTGTGAGGCAGCAGTGCTAACCACTGTGCCACCGTGCCGCCCACATGTTGTGGAGTATAAGATTATAAGACATCGGTTTTTTTCAATGTATCATTTCAGTTACATCATACTGTAAACTTTTGCTATAAATTCTGTGTCTTATGATTTTATATTCCACGACCATCGAAAGCGCTGCGAAGGCAAGTGCTTCTGAATAAACCTGTTGGACTATAATCTGGTGTTGTGTGATTTTTAACTTCGAACCGAATGCAATCTTCTAAGTATGGCTTAACCAACACAATATAAAGCTGCAACATGACATCCTGACTCTTGGACTCAATGTCCTGACCAATACTGGAAGTATGACACATACCTCCTTATACCCTACCTACATGTGTGGCCACTTTCAGGGAGTGACAAACTTGAACGCTAATATCCCGCTGTAAGTCGATATGTTCAGGGTTCTGCCCTTAACTGTATACTTTTCCTTAACATTTGATCTCCTAAAGACTAGCACCTCACACTTAGACGGATTAAACGCCATCTGCCATTTCTCCACCCATATCTGCAACTGATCTATATGCCACTGCATCCTCTCACAATCTTCTACAATATCGACAACTCTACTGATCTTTGTATCATCTTCAAACTTACTAACCCATCCATCTACAACTTCATCCAAGTCATTTATATCTGTTACAAACAGTAGAGGTCCCAGTATGATTCCCTGCAGAACACCACTAGTAACCGTTCTCCAGTCAGAAGAACACCCTTCCACAACTACTCTCTGCCTTTTATGGGCAAACCAATTCTGAATCCATGCGGCCAAGTTACCATGGATCCCATGCATTATACTCTTCTGGATGAGCCTACCATGAGGGACCTTGTCAAAAGCCTTACTAAAATCCATGGAGACAATATCCATCCACTCTACCCTCATCGATCACCTCCTCAAACAATTCAACCAAGTTAGTTTGACATGACCTTCCCTACACAAAGCCATGCTCACTGCCCCTAATTAGGCAGTGCTTTTCCAAATGTGCTTAAATCCGATCCTAGAAAATTCTGTCAATAGCTTCCCAACGACTGATGAAGGACTCATCAGTTTATAAGTTTCTGGATTATCCCTAATTGCAGTCTTGAACAGAGAAACAACATTAGCTGCTTGCCAGTCTTCCGGTACCTCCAGTGGCTAGTGAAGATACAAATGTTGTGGTCAAGGTCCCAGTAATCTCCTCCCCTGCCTCACTCAAAAACCTGGCGTAGATAGCATCAAGCCCTTGCGACTTATCAACCTTAGTGCTCTTCAAAAAACCCAATATCACTTCTTTCTTGATCTCAAAATGCCCTTGCATATTAGCATGCTGCACACTAATCTCACTATCCTCTAAATCCTTCTTCCAGATCAATACTGACACAACGTACTCATTTAGGATTTTGCAAGCCTCCAAACACAAGTTCCTCCTTTACTCTCAAATGGTCCTACCTTCTCCCTCATTATCCTCTTGTTTTTATTTTTTAAATGTATGCCTAGAATGCCTTGGAATTCTCTTTAAACCTATTTGTCAATTTCATGGTCCCTTCTTGCTCTACTAATTCCCTGCTTGAATTCTTTCCTGCTTTCTTTATATTCTTTACAGGCCTTGCCCAATTTTAACTTCCTAAACCTTCCATTTGCTTTTTTCATTTGTGAGTAAATTCACAACCTCCCTCTTTATCCAAGGTGCCCTTACCTTGCTATCCTTATCCTTTCTCCTTACTGGAACATGCCGGTCCCAATATTGACCCATTGGGAACTCCACTCCAAATCTTCCTCCAGCCAGAAATATATCCACTGACCATTGACTCTCTCTTTCCTATCACTCAGT
>NW_026867469.1:0-62500 GCF_020745735.1 Hemiscyllium ocellatum | reverse complement strand
GACTGTCCTCTACGTTCAGGCCGAATTTCGTGAATTTCCTAAGTCAGGACGTGGTCCAAACGGGGATGGGAGTGAACCTGACTGCTCATACCGACGTTGAGGCTTCCAAGCCGGGTAGCTCAGCCGGATTTGACCCGGCGGTTCTGCCGACTGTCACGCCTTCGAGGGGGGACTGTCCTCTGAGTTCAGGCCGAATTTGGTGAATTTCCTAAGTCGGGAAGTGGTCCAAACGGGGATGGGAGTGAACCTGACAGCTCATACCGACTTTGAGGCTTCCAAGCCGGGTAGCTCTGCCGGATTTGACCCGGCGGTTTTGACGACTTCCACGCCTTCGAGGGGGGACTGACCTCTGAGTTCAGGCCTAATTTGGTGCATTTCCCGAGTCGGGAAGTGGTCTCTGTCACAATGGGGGCAAGTGTCTGAAGAGGTAAAGTGAGTAACCAGCACAGCTTAGGGAAGGGTTCCAAAGTTCTCAACAATGTGAATTCGGTTACCAGGAAAGCTTAGGAAAGTTGTCTGACTGTCCCAAACGAGTGAACTGCAAAACTTAGGGAACATGCCCGAAGATGCTTAAAAGTGTGAAATCAGTAAGCAGGAAAGCATAGGAAAGTGCCTGAAAGTGCTAAATGAGTAACATGAAAAACGTAGAAAAATGCACGAAAATGTTTAAAAGTGTGAACTCAGTAACCAGCAAAACTTAGTAAAACGTTGGAAAAGCAGAAATCAGTAACCAGAAAAACTTAGAAAAATGTTTGAAAATGAGAAATGAGTAACTAGAAAAACTTAGAAAAATGTTTGAAAATGAGAAATGAGTAACCAAGAAAACTTAGAAAAATGCCCAAAAAGAAGAAATCAGTAACCAGAAAAACTTAGAAAAATGTCTGAAAATGAGAAATGAGTAACCAAGAAAACTTAGAAAAATGCCCAAAAAGAAGAAATCAGTAACCAGAAAAACTTAGAAAAATTTTCGGCCAAGTGTGAAAAATATTCTAAGTGTCAGCGGAGGAAAATGCCGAAGCATCGGGAAAGATTCAAAAACTCATGCCGAACATGAGTTCCGAAGTGCCGGAGGAACTGGGCGAATTGAGCCCGGCGGTTGGCCAGCTGTCGTTTTGAGTCTGCAGCCCGAAAACTTTAACTTTGTCTGCCGCGGAAGTCGGGACCGGGAAAAATCCAAACGGTTTTGCCGGGTTCGAGTTCCAGAGCGAAGCAGTCGAATTTGAAATTCAGACCCATTCAGTGCCACTTGACATTGTGACACAGTGAGGTTGGCGGGGTACCCGGAGATTTTTGGGAACACGATTTTTAGAACAAAATGGCGGCGCGGGACCACTTTGAAAGGCATCCGAAAAACGGTTCCGCGGGCAGAGCACTTGAATGACAGGCCTGTGTGCATGCCCAAGAGCTCTCGGAAGTCTAATTTTTGACACTTTGTCAAATTTTCGACAGACTTACCCAACTCTTGCTGCCTGTTCTAAGAATCAGAGAGGCCTGTGCGGCGGTCTCTTGACACTTTGGAGGGCGGGCAAACCCCACGTTGACTCCGGCCGTCCCTCCAAAAGGCACTTGCTATGGCGGAAAGGATTGCAAGTAGCCAAGTTCCCGTGGGGGCGGCCAGGAAGGGTGCAGGCTGGCCCTTGCCTGAGCATTCCCAAAATCCTCTTATGGTGAGAGCAGACCTCGCACGCCGCACTACCGGCTCTGGGAGTGGTTGGCCGCTATTGTACATAGTCCGGTCCTTCCTCTGCCACCCGACGGTGCTCGTCACCCAGGTTTGGGGAACACGATACTTAGAACATGTTGGCGGCTCGGGACCTGCAGGGGAAAGGGGCCCCGTGGTGCTGAGCACATCGACCTCGGGTCTCAGTGCAAGCCGGAGAGTTCGCGGAAGTCTTAAAAGTTTTTGACATCTGCTCAAATCTTTGACAGGCTTGCCTGACTCTTTCCGTCCGTTCTAAGAATCAGTCGGAGGCCGGGACGGGGACGGTCTCTTGACACACGGAGGGGTGGCTTCCCTCCTCAGGCGCTTGTGTCGAAAATGAAGGCGAGAGATGCAAGCGTCCTGGTTCCCTGGGTGCTGCCAGCAAGGTTGCAGGGTGACCCTTGCCTGAGCACTCCCAAAAGCCTCTTAAGCTGAGAGCAGACGCCGCACAGCCGGCTCTGGGAGTGGTTGGCTGCTATTTTACATAGTCCGGTCCTTCCTCTGCCACCCGGCAAGTGCGATGGCTCTGCCTCCCTGCGGTGCCCGTCACCCAGGTTTGGGGAACACGATACTAAGAACATGTTGGCGGCTCGGGACCTGCAGGCGAAAGGGGCCCCGTGGTGCTGAGCACATCAACATCGCGTCTCAGTGCAAGCCGGAGAGTTCGCGGAAGTCTAAAGCTTTTGACATACGCTCAAAGCTTTGACTGGCTTGCCCGACTCTTTCCGTCAGTTCTAAGAATCAGTCAGAGGCCGGTGCGGAGGTCTCTTGACACAAGGGGAGGGGTGGTGTCCCTCCTCCTGGGTGGTGATGGGGTTGAATCTGACAGCTCATAACGACCTTGAGGCTTTGGGGCCAGCTGGCCCGGCCGGATTTGACCCGGCGGTTAGAAAATTTTTCAGTCAGTACAAATCAGTAACCAGCGACACTTAGAATATTTTTGAAGCAGTACAAATCAGTAACCACTGACAGTTAGAATATTTGTGAATCAGTACAAATCAGTAACCAGCGACACTTAGAATATTTTTCAGTCAGTACAAATCAGTAACCACTGACACTTAGAATATTTTTGAAGCAGTACAAATCAGTGAACAGCAACACTTGGAATAAGTGCCAGTGGTTACTGATTTGTACTGACTGAAAAATATTCTAAACGTCGCTGGTTACTGATTTGTACTGACTGAAAAATATTCCAAGTGTCGCTGGTTACTGATTTGTACGGATTCAAAAATATTCTAATTGTCGCTGGTTACTGATTTGTACTGATTCAAAAATATTCAAAGTGTCAGTGCATACTGATTTGTACTGACTGAAAAAATTCTAAGTGTCGCTGGTTACTGATTTGTACTGATTCAAAAATATTCTAAGTGTCAGTGGTTACTGATTTGTACAGCTTCAAAAATATTCCAAGTGTCGCTGGTTACTGATTTGTACTACTTCAAAATTATTCTAAGTGTCAGTTGTTACTGATTTGTACTGCTTCTAAAATATTCTAAGTGCCAGTGGTTACTGATTTGTACTGACTGAAAAATATTCTAAACGTCGCTGGTTACTGATTCGTACTGACTGAAAAATATTCTAAGTGTCAGTGGTTACTGATTTGTACTGACTGAAAAATATTCGAAGTGTCGCTGGTTACTGATTTGTATGGATTCAAAAATATTCTAATTGTCGCTGGTTTCTGATTTGAACTGATTCAAAAATATTCCAAGTGTCGCTGGTTACTGATTTGTATTGACTGAAAAATATTCTAAGTGTCCGTGGTTACTGATTTGTACTGATTCAAAAATGTTTCAAGTGTCGCTGATTACTGATTTGTACTGACTGAAAAATATTCTAAGTGTCGCTGGTTACTGTTTTGTACTGATTCAAAAATATTCCAAGTGTCAGTGGTTACTAATTTGTACTGATTCAAAAATATTCAAAGTGTCAGTGCATACTGATTTGTACTGACTGAAAAAATTCTAAGTGTCGCTGGTTACGGATTTGTACTGCTTCAAAAATATTCCAAGTGTCGCTGGTTACTGATTTGTATTGACTGAAAAATATTCTAAGAGTCCGTGGTTACTGATTTGTACTGATTCAAAAATATTCTAAGTGTCAGTGGTTACTGATTTATATTGCTTCAAAAATATTCTAAGTGTCGCTGGTTACTGATTTGTACTGATTCAAAAATATTCTAAGTGTCAGGGGTTACTGATTTGTATTGCTTCTAAAATATTCTAAGTGCCAGTGGCTAATGATTTGTACTGACTGAAAAATATTCTAAGTGTCAGTGGTTACTGATTCGTACTGACTGAAAAATATTCCAAGTGTCAGTGGTTACTGATTTGTAATGATTCAAAAATATTCAAAGTGTCGCTGGTTACTGATTTGTACTACTTCAAAAGTATTCTAAGCGTCAGTGGTTACTGATTTGTACTGCTTCAAAAATATTCTAAGTGACAGTGGTTACTGATTTGTACTGACTGAAAAATATTCTAAGTGTCGCTGGTTACTGATTTGTACTACTTCAAAAATATTCTAATTGTCGCTGGTTACTGATTTGTACTACTTCAAAAGTATTCTAAGTGTCGCTGGTCACTG
The DNA here is from genome assembly GCF_020745735.1 of Hemiscyllium ocellatum. Classification (NCBI taxonomy): domain Eukaryota; kingdom Metazoa; phylum Chordata; class Chondrichthyes; order Orectolobiformes; family Hemiscylliidae; genus Hemiscyllium; species Hemiscyllium ocellatum. Next base: position 58,212 of record NW_026867469.1, on the reverse strand, counting down.
ATTTGTACTGACTGAAAAATATTCTAAGTGTCGCTGGTTGCTGATTTGTACTGCTTCAAAAATATTCTAAGTGTCAGTGGTTACTGATGTGTGCTGCTTCAAAAATATTCCAAGTGTCAGTGGTTACTGATTTGTACTGACTGAAAAATATTCTAAGTGTCGCTGGTAACTGATTTGTACTGCTTCAAAAATATTCTATGTGTCGCTGGTAACTGATTTGTACTGCTTCAAAAGTATTCCAAGTGTCAGTGGTTACTGATTTGTACTGATTCAAAAAAATTCCAAGTGTCGCTGGTTACTGATTTGTACTGACTGAAAAATATTCGAAGTGTCGCTGGTTACTGATTTGTACGGATTCAAAAATATTCTAATTGTCGCTGGTTACTGATTTGTACTGACTGAAAAATATTCTAAGTGTCGCTGGTTACTGATCTGTACTGACTCAAAAATATTCTAATTGTCGCTGGTTACTGATTTGTACCACTTCAAAAATATTCCAAGTGTCAGTGGTTACTGATTTGTACTGATTCAAAAATATTCCAAGTGTCGTGGTTACTGATTTGTACTGACTGAAAAATATTCTAAACGTCGCTGGTTACTGATTTGGACTGACTGAAAAATATTCCAAGTGTCAGTGATTACTGATTTGTACTGCTTCAAAAATATTCTAAGTGTCAGTGGTTACTGATTTGTACTGATTCAAAAATATTTCAAGTGTCGCTGGTTACTGATTTGTACTGACTGAAAAATATTCTAAACGTCGCTGGTTACTGATTCGTACTGACTGAAAAATATTCCAAGTGTCAGTGGTTACTGATTTGTCCTGATTCAAAAATATTCCAAGTGTCGCTGGTTGCTGATTTGTACTGACTGAAAAATATTCTGAGTGTCGCTGGTTACTGATTTGTACTGCTTCAAAAATATTCTAAGCATCAGTGGTTACTGATTTGTACTGCTTCAAAAATATTCTAAGTGTCGTGGTTACTGATTTGTACTGATACAAAAATATTCTAATTGTCGCTGGTTACTGATTTGTACTACTTCAAAAATATTCCAAGTATCAGTGGTTACTGATTTGTACTGATTCAAAAATATTCTAACTGTCGCTGGTTACTGATTTGAACTGCTTCAAAAATATTCTAAGTGTCAGTGGTTACTGATTTGTACTACTTCAAAAGTATTCTAAGCGTCAGTGGTTACTGATTTGTACTGCTTCAAAAATATTCTAAGTGACAGTGGTTACTGATTTGTACTGACTGAAAAATATTCTAAGTGTCGCTGGTTACTGATTTGTACTACTTCAAAAATATTCTAATTGTCGCTGGTTACTGATTTGTACTACTTCAAAATATTCTAAGTGTCGCTGGTCACTGATTTGTACTGACTGAAAAATATTCTAAGTGTCGCTGGTTGCTGATTTGTACTGCTTCAAAAATATTCTAAGTGTCAGTGGTTACTGATTTGTACTGACTGAAAAATATTCTAAGTGTCGCTGGTAACTGATTTGTACTGCTTCAAAAATATTCTAAGTGTCAGTGGTTACTGATTTGTACTGATTCAAAAATATTCCAAGTGTCGCTGGTTACTGATTTGTACTGACTGAAAAATATTCGAAGTGTCGCTGGTTACTGATTTGTACGGATTCAAAAATATTCTAATTGTCGCTGGTTACTGATTTGTACTACTTCAAAAGTATTCTAAGTGTCGCTGGTCACTGATTTGTACTGACTGAAAAATATTCGAAGTGTCGCTGGTTACTGATTTGTACGGATTCAAAAATATTCTAATTGTCGCTGGTTACTGATTTGTACTGACTGAAAAATATTCTAAGTGTCGCTGGTTACTGATCTGTACTGACTCAAAAATATTCTAAGTGTCGCTGGTTACTGATTTGTACCACTTCAAAAATATTCTAAGTGTCAGTGGTTACTGATTTGTACTGATTCAAAAATATTCCAACTGTCGCTGGTTACTGATTTGTACTGCTTCAAAAATATTCTAAGTGTCAGTGGTTACTGATTTGTACTGACTGAAAAATATTCTAAACGTCGCTGGTTACTGATTTGTACTGACTGAAAAATATTCCAAGTGTCGCTGGTTACTGATTTGTACGGATTCAAAAATATTCTAAGTGTCGTGGTTACTGATTTGTACTGATTCAAAAATATTCAAAGTGTCAGTGCATACTGATTTGTACTGACTGAAAAATATTCTAAGTGTCGCTGGTTACTGATTTGTACTGATTCAAAAATATTCTAAGTGTCAGTGGTTACTGATTTGTACAGCTTCAAAAATATTCCAAGTGTCGCTGGTTACTGATTTGTACTACTTCAAAATTATTCTAAGTGTCAGTTGTTACTGATTTGTACTGCTTCTAAAATATTCTAAGTGCCAGTGGTTACTGATTTGTACTGACTGAAAAATATTCTAAGTGTCGCTGGTTACTGATTCGTACTGACTGAAAAATATTCTAAGTGTCAGTGGTTACTGATTTGTACTGACTGAAAAATATTCGAAGTGTCGCTGGTTACTGATTTGTACTGATTCAAAAATATTCTAATTGTCGCTGGTTACTGATTTGAACTGATTCAAAAATATTCCAAGTGTCGCTGGTTACTGATTTGTATTGACTGAAAAATATTCTAAGTGTCCGTGGTTACTGATTTGTACTGATTCAAAAATGTTTCAAGTGTCGCTGATTACTGATTTGTACTGACTGAAAAATATTCTAAGTGTCGCTGGTTACTGTTTTGTACTGATTCAAAAATATTCCAAGTGTCAGTGGTTACTGATTTGTACTGATTCAAAAATATTCTAAGTGTCAGTGCATACTGATTTGTACTGACTGAAAAAATTCTAAGTGTCGCTGGTTACGGATTTGTACTGCTTCAAAAATATTCCAAGTGTCGCTGGTTACTGATTTGTATTGACTGAAAAATATTCTAAGTGTCGTGGTTACTGATTTGTACTGATTCAAAAATATTCTAAGTGTCAGTGGTTACTGATTTATACTGCTTCAAAAATATTCTAAGTGTCGCTGGTTACTGATTTGTACTGATTCAAAAATATTCTAAGTGTCAGGGGTTACTGATTTGTACTGCTTCTAAAATATTCTAAGTGTCAGTGGTTAATGATTTGTACTGACTGAAAAATATTCTAAGTGTCGCTGGTTACTGATTCGTACTGACTGAAAAATATTCCAAGTGTCGCTGGTTACTGATTTGTAATGATTCAAAAATATTCTAAGTGTCGCTGGTTACTGATTTGTACTACTTCAAAAGTATTCTAAGCGTCAGTGGTTACTGATTTGTACTGCTTCAAAAATATTCTAAGTGACAGTGGTTACTGATTTGTACTGACTGAAAAATATTCTAAGTGTCGCTGGTTACTGATTTGTACTGACTTCAAAAATATTCTAAGTGTCGCTGGTTACTGATTTGTACTGACTTCAAAATATTCTAAGTGTCGCTGGTCACTGATTTGTACTGACTGAAAAATATTCTAAGTGTCGCTGGTTGCTGATTTGTACTGCTTCAAAAATATTCTAAGTGTCAGTGGTTACTGATGTGTACTGCTTCAAAAATATTCCAAGTGTCAGTGGTTACTGATTTGTACTGACTGAAAAATATTCTAAGTGTCGCTGGTAACTGATTTGTACTGCTTCAAAAATATTCTAAGTGTCGCTGGTAACTGATTTGTACTGCTTCAAAAATATTCCAAGTGTCAGTGGTTACTGATTTGTACTGATTCAAAAAAATTCTAAGTGTCGCTGGTTACTGATTTGTACTGACTGAAAAATATTCGAAGTGTCGCTGGTTACTGATTTGTACGGATTCAAAAATATTCTAATTGTCGCTGGTTACTGATTTGTACTGACTGAAAAATATTCTAAGTGTCGCTGGTTACTGATCTGTACTGACTCAAAAATATTCTAATTGTCGCTGGTTACTGATTTGTACCACTTCAAAAATATTCCAAGTGTCAGTGGTTACTGATTTGTACTGATTCAAAAATATTCCAACTGTCAGTGGTTACTGATTTGTACTGACTGAAAAATATTCTAAACGTCGCTGGTTACTGATTCGGACTGACTGAAAAATATTCCAAGTGTCAGTGATTACTGATTTGTACTGCTTCAAAAATATTCTAAGTGTCAGTGGTTACTGATTTGTACTGATTCAAAAATATTTCAAGTGTCGCTGGTTACTGATTTGTACTGACTGAAAAATATTCTAAACGTCGCTGGTTACTGATTCGTACTGACTGAAAAATATTCCAAGTGTCAGTGGTTACTGATTTGTCCTGATTCAAAAATATTCCAAGTGTCGCTGGTTGCTGATTTGTACTGACTGAAAAATATTCTGAGTGTCGCTGGTTACTGATTTGTACTGCTTCAAAAATATTCTAAGCATCAGTGGTTACTGATTTGTACTGCTTCAAAAATATTCTAAGTGTCGCTGGTTACTGATTTGTACTGATACAAAAATATTCTAAGTGTCGCTGGTTACTGATTTGTACTACTTCAAAAATATTCCAAGTATCAGTGGTTACTGATTTGTACTGATTCAAAAATATTCCAAGTGTCGCTGGTTACTGATTTGAACTGCTTCAAAAATATTCTAAGTGTCAGTGGTTACTGATTTGTACTACTTCAAAAGTATTCTAAGCGTCAGTGGTTACTGATTTGTACTGCTTCAAAAATATTCTAAGTGACAGTGGTTACTGATTTGTACTGACTGAAAAATATTCTAAGTGTCGCTGGTTACTGATTTGTACTACTTCAAAAATATTCTAATTGTCGCTGGTTACTGATTTGTACTACTTCAAACGTATTCTAAGTGTCGCTGGTCACTGATTTGTACTGACTGAAAAATATTCTAAGTGTCGCTGGTTGCTGATTTGTACTGCTTCAAAAATATTCTAAGTGTCAGTGGTTACTGATTTGTACTGACTGAAAAATATTCTAAGTGTCGCTGGTAACTGATTTGTACTGCTTCAAAAATATTCCAAGTGTCAGTGGTTACTGATTTGTACTGATTCAAAAATATTCCAAGTGTCGCTGGTTACTGATTTGTACTGACTGAAAAATATTCGAAGTGTCGCTGGTTACTGATTTGTACGGATTCAAAAATATTCTAATTGTCGCTGGTTACTGATTTGTACTACTTCAAAAGTATTCTAAGTGTCGCTGGTCACTGATTTGTACTGACTGAAAAATATTCGAAGTGTCGCTGGTTACTGATTTGTACGGATTCAAAAATATTCTAATTGTCGCTGGTTACTGATTTGTACTGACTGAAAAATATTCTAAGTGTCGCTGGTTACTGATCTGTACTGACTCAAAAATATTCTAATTGTCGCTGGTTACTGATTTGTACCACTTCAAAAATATTCCAAGTGTCAGTGGTTACTGATTTGTACTGATTCAAAAATATTCCAACTGTCGCTGGTTACTGATTTGTACTGCTTCAAAAATATTCTAAGTGTCAGTGGTTACTGATTTGTACTGACTGAAAAATATTCTAAACGTCGCTGGTTACTGATTTGTACTGACTGAAAAATATTCCAAGTGTCGCTGGTTACTGATTTGTACGGATTCAAAAATATTCTAATTGTCGCTGGTTACTGATTTGTACTGATTCAAAAATATTCAAAGTGTCAGTGCATACTGATTTGTACTGACTGAAAAATATTCTAAGTGTCGCTGGTTACTGATTTGTACTGATTCAAAAATATTCTAAGTGTCAGTGGTTACTGATTTGTACAGCTTCAAAAATATTCCAAGTGTCGCTGGTTACTGATTTGTACTACTTCAAAATTATTCTAAGTGTCAGTTGTTACTGATTTGTACTGCTTCAAAAATATTCTAAGTGCCAGTGGTTACTGATTTGTACTGACTGAAAAATATTCTAAACGTCGCTGGTTACTGATTCGTACTGACTGAAAAATATTCTAAGTGTCAGTGGTTACTGATTTGTACTGACTGAAAAATATTCGAAGTGTCGCTGGTTACTGATTTGTATGGATTCAAAAATATTCTAATTGTCGCTGGTTACTGATTTGAACTGATTCAAAAATATTCCAAGTGTCGCTGGTTACTGATTTGTATTGACTGAAAAATATTCTAAGTGTCCGTGGTTACTGATTTGTACTGATTCAAAAATATTTAAGTGTCGCTGGTTACTGATTTGTACTGACTGAAAAATATTCTAAGTGTCGCTGGTTACTGTTTTGTACTGATTCAAAAATATTCCAAGTGTCAGTGGTTACTGATTTGTACTGATTCAAAAATATTCAAAGTGTCAGTGCATACTGATTTGTACTGACTGAAAAATATTCTAAGTGTCGCTGGTTACTGATTTGGACTGACTGAAAAATATTCCAAGTGTCAGTGGTTACTGATTCAAAAATATTCCAAGTGTCGTGGTTACTGATTTGTACTGCTTCAAAAATATTCCAAGTGTCGCTGGTTACTGATTTGTACTGACTGAAAAATATTCTAAGTGTCGCTAGTTACTGATTTGTACTGACTGAAAAATATTCCAAGTGTCGTGGTTACTGATTTGTACTGCTTCAAAAATATTCTAAGTGTCAGAGGTTACTGATTTGTACTGACTGAAAAATATTCTAAGTGTCGCTGGTTGCTGATTTGTACTGACTGAAAAATATTCTAAGTGTCGCTGGTAACTGATTTGTACTGCTTCAAAAATATTCTATGTGTCGCTGGTTACTGATTTGTACTGCTTCAAAAATATTCCAAGTGGCAGTGGTTAGTGATTTGTACTGATTCAAAAATATTCCAAGTGTCGCTGGTTACTGATTTGTACGGATTCAAAAATATTCTAAGTGTCAGTGGTTACTGATTTGTACTGATTCAAAAATATTCTAAGTGTCGCTGGTTACTGATTTGTATTGACTGAAAAATATTCTAAGTGTCAGTGGTTACTGATTTGTACTGATTCAAAAATATTCAAGTGTCGCTGGTTACTGATTTGTACTACTTCAAAAATATTCTAAGTGTCAGGGGTTACTGATTTGTACTGCTTCAAAAATATTCTAAGTGCCAGTGGTTACTGATTTGTACTGATTCAAAAATATTCCAAGTGTCGCTGGTTACTGATTTGTATTGACTGAAAAATATTCTAAACGTCGCTGGTTACTGATTCGTACTGACTGAAAAATATTCCAAGTGGTGGTGGTTACTGATTTGTACTGCTTCAAAAATATTCTAAGTGTCAGAGGTTACTGATTTGTACTGACTGAAAAATATTCTAAGTGTCGCTGGTTGCTGATTTGTACTGACTGAAAAATATTCTAAGTGTCGCTGGTAACTGATTTGTACTGCTTCAAAAATATTCTAAGTGTCAGTGGTTACTGATGTGTACTGCTTCAAAAATATTCTAACTGTCAGTGGTTACTGATTTGTACTGACTGAAAAATATTCTAAGTGTCGCTGGTAACTGATTTGTACTGCTTCAAAAATATTCTCTGTGTCGCTGGTTACTGATTTGTACTGCTTCAAAAATATTCCAAGTGTCAGTGGTTACTGATTTGTACTGATTCAAAAATATTCCAAGTGTCGCTGTTTACTGATTTGTACTGACTGAAAAATATTCTAAACGTCGCTGGTTACTGATTCGTACTGACTGAAAAATATTCCAAGTGTCAGTGGTTACTGATTTGTACTGCTTCAAAAATATTCTAAGCGTCAGTGGTTACTGATTTGTACTGATTCAAAAATATTCCAAGTGTCGCTGGTTACTGATTTGTACTGACTGAAAAATATTCCAAGTGTCGCTGGTTACTGATTTGTACGGATTCAAAAATATTCTAATTGTCGCTGGTTACTGATTTGTACTGACTGAAAAATATTCTAAGTGTCGCTGGTTACTGATCTGTACTGACTCAAAAATATTCTAATTGTCGCTGGTTACTGATTTGTACCACTTCAAAAATATTCCAAGTGTCAGTGGTTACTGATTTGTACTGATTCAAAAATATTCCAACTGTCGCTGGTTACTGATTTGTACTGCTTCAAAAATATTCTAAGTGTCAGTGGTTACTGATTTGTACTGACTGAAAAATATTCTAAACGTCGCTGGTTACTGATTTGGACTGACTGAAAAATATTCCAAGTGTCAGTGATTACTGATTTGTACTGCTTCAAAAATATTCTAAGTGTCAGTGGTTACTGATTTGTACTGCTTCAAAAATATTCTAAGTGTCAGTGGTTACTGATTTGTACTGATTCAAAAATATTTCAAGTGTCGCTGATTACTGATTTGTACTGACTGAAAAATATTCTAAACGTCGCTGGTTACTGATTCGTACTGACTGAAAAATATTCCAAGTGTCAGTGGTTACTGATGTGTACTGCTTCAAAAATATTCTAAGTGTCGCTGGTTGCTGATTTGTACTGACTGAAAAATATTCTGAGTGTCGCTGGTTACTGATTTGTACTGCTTCAAAAATATTCTAAGCATCAGTGGTTACTGATTTGTACTGCTTCAAAAATATTCTAAGTGTCGCTGGTTACTGATTTGTACTGATACAAAAATATTCTAATTGTCGCTGGTTACTGATTTGTACTACTTCAAAAACATTCCAAGTGTCAGTGGTTACTGATTTGTACTGATTCAAAAATATTCCAACTGTCGCTGGTTACTGATTTGTACTGCTTCAAAAATATTCTAAGTGTCAGTGGTTACTGATTTGTACTGATTCAAAAATATTCCAAGTGTCGCTGGTTACTGATTTGTATTGACTGAAAAATATTCTAAGTGTCGCTGGTTACTGATTTGTACTGCTTCAAAAATATTCTAAGCGTCAGTGGTTACTGATTTGTACTGCTTCAAAAATATTCTAAGTGTCAGTGGTTACTGAATTGTACTGACTGAAAAATATTCCAAGTGTCGCTGGTTACTGATTTTTACTGATTCAAAAACATTCTAAGTGTCGCTGGTTACTGATTTGTACTGACTCAAAAATATTCTAATTGTCGCTGGTTACTGATTTGTACTACTTCAAAAATATTCTAAGTGTCAGTGGTTACTGATTTGTACAGATTCAAAAATATTCCAAGTGTCGCTGGTTACTGATTTGTACTGCTTCAAAAATATTCTAAGGGTCAGTCGTTACTGATTTGTACTGCTTCAAAAATATTCCAAGTGTCAGTGGTTACTGATTTGTACTGATTCAAAAATATTTCAAGTGTCGCTGATTACTGATTTGTACTGACTGAAAAATATTCTAAGTGTCAGTGGTTACTGATTTGTACTGATTCAAAAATATTCTAAGCGTCAGTGGTTACTGACTTGTACTGATTCAAAAATATTCCAAGTGTCGCTGTTTACTGATCAGTACTGACTGAAAAATATTCTAAACGTCGCTGGTTACTGATTCGTACTGACTGAAAAATATTCCAAGTGGTGGTGATTACTGATTTGTACTGCTTCAAAAATATTCTAAGTGTCAGAGGTTACTGATTTGTACTGACTGAAAAATATTCTAAGTGTCGCTGGTTGCTGATTTGTACTGACTGAAAAATATTCTGGGTGTCGCTGGTAACTGATTTGTACTGCTTCAAAAATATTCTATGTGTCGCTGGTAACTGATTTGTACTGCTTCAAAAGTATTCCAAGTGTCAGTGGTTAGTGATTTGTACTGATTCAAAAATATTCCAAGTGTCGCTGTTTACTGATTTGTACGGATTCAAAAATATTCTAAGTGTCAGTGGTTACTGATTTGTACTGATTCAAAAATATTCCAACTGTCGCTGGTTACTGATTTGTATTGACTGAAAAATATTCTAAGTGTCAGTGGTTACTGATTTGTACTGATTCAAAAATATTCCAAGTGTCGCTGGTTACTGATTTGTATTGACTGAAAAATATTCGAAGTGTCAGTGGTTACTGATTTGTACTGATTCAAAAATATTTCAAGTGTCGCTGATTACTGATTTGTACTACTTCAAAATTATTCTAAGTGTCAGGGGTTACTGATTTGTATTGCTTCTAAAATATTCTAAGTGCCAGTGGTTACTGATTTGTACTGATTCAAAAATATTCCAAGTGTCGCTGGTTACTGATTTGTATTGACTGAAAAATATTCTAAACGTCGCTAGTTACTGATTCGTACTGACTGAAAAATATTCCAAGTGGTGGTGATTACTGATTTGTACTGCTTCAAAAATATTCTAAGTGTCAGAGGTTACTGATTTGTACTGACTGAAAAATATTCTAAGTGTCGCTGGTTGCTGATTTGTACTGACTGAAAAATATTCTGAGTGTCGCTGGTAACTGATTTGTACTGCTTCAAAAATATTCTATGTGTCGCTGGTAACTGATTTGTACTGCTTCAAAAGTATTCCAAGTGGCAGTGGTTACTGATTTGTACTGATTCAAAAATATTTCAAGTGTCGCTGATTACTGATTTGTACTGACTGAAAAATATTCCAAGTGGTGGTGATTACTGATTTGTACTGCTTCAAAAATATTCTAAGTGTCAGAGGTTACTGATTTGTACTGACTGAAAAATATTCTAAACGTCGCTGGTTACTGATTCGGACTGACTGAAAAATATTCCAAGTGTCAGTGATTACTGATTTGTACTGCTTCAAAAATATTCTAAGTGTCAGTGGTTAGTGATTTGTACTGATTCAAAAATATTCCAAGTGTCGCTGTGTACTGATTTGTACGGATTCAAAAATATTCTAAGCGTCAGTGGTTACTGACTTGTACTGATTCAAAAATATTCCAAGTGTCGCTGTTTACTGATTTGTACTGACTGAAAAATATTCTAAACGTCGCTGGTTACTGATTCGTACTGACTGAAAAATATTCCAAGTGTCAGTGGTTACTGATGTGTACTGCTTCAAAAATATTCTAACTGTCAGTGGTTACTGATTTGTACTGCTTCAAAAATATTCTAAGTGTCAGTGGTTACTGATTTGTACTGACTGAAAAATATTCTAAGTGTCGCTGGTAACTGATTTGTACTGCTTCAAAAATATTCTATGTGTCGCTGGTAACTGATTTGTACTGCTTCAAAAGTATTCCAAGTGTCAGTGGTTACTGATTTGTACTGACTGAAAAATATTCTAAACGTCGCTGGTTACTGATTCGGACTGACTGAAAAATATTCCAAGTGTCAGTGATTACTGATTTGTACTGCTTCAAAAATATTCTAAGTGTCGCTGATTACTGATTTGTACTGACTGAAAAATATTCTAAGTGTCAGTGGTTACTGATTTGTACTGATTCAAAAATATTTCAAGCGTCGCTGATTACTGATTTGTACTGACTGAAAAATATTCTAAACGTCGCTGGTTACTGATTCGTACTGACTGAAAAATATTCCAAGTGCCAGAGGTTACTGATTTGTACTGCTTCAAAAATATTCTAAGTGTCGCTGGTTGCTGATTTGTACTGACTGAAAAATATTCTGAGTGTCGCTGGTTACTGATTTGTACTGCTTCAAAAATATTCTAAGCATCAGTGGTTACTGATTTGTACTCCTTCAAAAATATTCTAAGTTTCGCTGTTTACTGATTTGTACGGATTCAAAAATATTCTAAGTGTCAGTGGTTACTGATTTGTACTGATTCAAAAATATTCCAACTGTCGCTGGTTACTGATTTGTATTGACTGAAAAATATTCTAAGTGTCAGTGGTTACTGATTTGTACTGATTCAAAAATATTCCAAGTGTCGCTGGTTACTGATTTGTATTGACTGAAAAATATTCGAAGTGTCAGTGGTTACTGATTTGTACTGATTCAAAAATATTTCAAGTGTCGCTGGTTACTGATTTGTACTACTTCAAAATTATTCTAAGTGTCAGGGGTTACTGATTTGTATTGCTTCTAAAATATTCTAAGTGCCAGTGGTTACTGATTTGTACTGATTCAAAAATATTCCAAGTGTCGCTGGTTACTGATTTGTATTGACTGAAAAATATTCTAAACGTCGCTAGTTACTGATTCGTACTGACTGAAAAATATTCCAAGTGGTGGTGATTACTGATTTGTACTGCTTCAAAAATATTCTAAGTGTCAGAGGTTACTGATTTGTACTGACTGAAAAATATTCTAAGTGTCGCTGGTTGCTGATTTGTACTGACTGAAAAATATTCTGAGTGTCGCTGGTAACTGATTTGTACTGCTTCAAAAATATTCTATGTGTCGCTGGTAACTGATTTGTACTGCTTCAAAAGTATTCCAAGTGGCAGTGGTTACTGATTTGTACTGATTCAAAAATATTTCAAGTGTCGCTGATTACTGATTTGTACTGACTGAAAAATATTCCAAGTGGTGGTGATTACTGATTTGTACTGCTTCAAAAATATTCTAAGTGTCAGAGGTTACTGATTTGTACTGACTGAAAAATATTCTAAACGTCGCTGGTTACTGATTCGGACTGACTGAAAAATATTCCAAGTGTCAGTGATTACTGATTTGTACTGCTTCAAAAATATTCTAAGTGTCAGTGGTTAGTGATTTGTACTGATTCAAAAATATTCCAAGTGTCGCTGTTTACTGATTTGTACGGATTCAAAAATATTCTAAGCGTCAGTGGTTACTGACTTGTACTGATTCAAAAATATTCCAAGTGTCGCTGTTTACTGATTTGTACTGACTGAAAAATATTCTAAACGTCGCTGGTTACTGATTCGTACTGACTGAAAAATATTCCAAGTGTCAGTGGTTACTGATGTGTACTGCTTCAAAAATATTCTAACTGTCAGTGGTTACTGATTTGTACTGCTTCAAAAATATTCTAAGTGTCAGTGGTTACTGATTTGTACTGACTGAAAAATATTCTAAGTGTCGCTGGTAACTGATTTGTACTGCTTCAAAAATATTCTATGTGTCGCTGGTAACTGATTTGTACTGCTTCAAAAGTATTCCAAGTGTCAGTGGTTACTGATTTGTACTGACTGAAAAATATTCTAAACGTCGCTGGTTACTGATTCGGACTGACTGAAAAATATTCCAAGTGTCAGTGATTACTGATTTGTACTGCTTCAAAAATATTCTAAGTGTCGCTGATTACTGATTTGTACTGACTGAAAAATATTCTAAGTGTCAGTGGTTACTGATTTGTACTGATTCAAAAATATTTCAAGCGTCGCTGATTACTGATTTGTACTGACTGAAAAATATTCTAAACGTCGCTGGTTACTGATTCGTACTGACTGAAAAATATTCCAAGTGCCAGAGGTTACTGATTTGTACTGCTTCAAAAATATTCTAAGTGTCGCTGGTTGCTGATTTGTACTGACTGAAAAATATTCTGAGTGTCGCTGGTTACTGATTTGTACTGCTTCAAAAATATTCTAAGCATCAGTGGTTACTGATTTGTACTCCTTCAAAAATATTCTAAGTTTCGCTGGTTACTGATTTGTACTGATACAAAAATATTCTAATTGTCGCTGGTTACTGATTTGTACTACTTCAAAAACATTCCAAGTGTCAGTGGTTACTGATTTGTACTGATTCAAAAATATTCCAACTGTCGCTGGTTACTGATTTGTACTGCTTCAAAAATATTCTAAGTGTCAGTGGTTACTAATTTGTACTGATTCAAAAATATTCCAAGTGTCGCTGGTTACTGATTTGTATTGACTGAAAAATATTCTAAGTGTCGCTGGTTACTGATTTGTACTGCTTCAAAAATATTCTAAGCGTCAGTGGTTACTGATTTGTACTGCTTCAAAAATATTCTAAGAGTCAGTGGTTACTGAATTGTACTGACTGAAAAATATTCCAAGTGTCGCTGGTTACTGATTTTTACTGATTCAAAAACATTCTAAGTGTCGCTGGTTACTGATTTGTACTGACTCAAAAATATTCTAATTGTCGCTGGATATTGATTTGTACTACTTCAAAAATATTCTAAGTGTCAGTGGTTACTGATTTGTACAGATTCAAAAATATTCCAAGTGTCGCTGGTTACTGATTTGTCCTGCTTCAAAAATATTCTAAGTGTCAGTCGTTACTGATTTGTACTGCTTCAAAAATATTCTAAATGTCAGTGGTTACTGATTTGTACTGCTTCAAAAATATTTCAAGTGTCGCTGGTTACTGATTAGTACTGCTTCAAAAATATTCTAAATGTCAGTGGTTACTGATTTGTACTGCTTCAAAAATATTCCAAGTGTCAGTGGTTACTGATTTGTACTGACTGAAAAATATTCTAAGTGTCGCTGGTTACTGATTTGTACTGATTCAAAAATATTCTAATTGTCGCTGGTTACTGATTTGTACTGCTTCAAAAATATTCTAAGTGTCAGTGGTTACTGATTTGTGCTGCTTCAAAAATATTCTAAGTGTCGCTGGTTACTGATTTGTACTACTTCAAAAGTATTCTAAGCGTCAGTGGTTCCTGATTTGTACTGCTTCAAAAATATTCCAAGTGTCAGTGGTTACTGATTTGTACTGATTCAAAAATATTCTAATTGTCGCTGGTTACTGATTTGTACTGCTTCAAAAATATTCCAAGTGTCAGTGGTTACTGATTTGTACTGATTCAAAAATATTCTAATTGTCGCTGGTTACTGATTTGTACTGCTTCAAAAATATTCTAAGTGTCAGTGGTTACTGATTTGTACTGCTTCAAAAGTATTCTAAGTGTCAGTGGTTACTGATTCGTACTGCTTCAAAAATATTCTAAGTGTCGCTGGTTACTGATTTGTACTGATTCACAGTAGATTTATTTAAGATGAGTCTGGACAGATGGATGAGTAGGTGGGTAGCAGACGGAAACAGATACTTAGGAATTGGGCGACAGGTTTAGACAGTACATTTGGATCGGCTTAGGCTTGGAAAGCCGAAGGGCCTGTTCCTGGACTGTAAATTCTCTTTGTACTTTGTAAGCACACGCGTTGATAAGGCAACACTTCATGCAGTTGCAGTGATGTTAATGTTGTGTCTGTTGGTGAGCTGAAGGATATTTATGACTTCAATTATTAGAGTTTCATGATGTTATCAGAACTAATTACCCAAATTGCCCCAAATACCATAATGACCGTTGATATCCTTTCAATTCTTACTGCAATAAAATCCTGGCAATTGAAAAGTTTGTCATGTTTCCTACAAAATCTATAATTTATTGTTTTGGATTTCCTTTTTGTTTCTTTGGATATAGCAGTGAAACCAGTCCACTTTTAATGTAGGAATTCATTGAAGGTGTTGTGCTTCTAGCATCAAAGGCAATGCACAACAAACTATTAAAGTGACAACATGGATCTCATGTTCACATCATAGTTCAAGTGTTATGGTTTCAAACCCAAATCCCAAAACTTCCACTTCCAATATTGTAGAGTTCGGTTTTGTTTATCACATGACTTGTCAACTGCAAGTTTCATGTGATATCAAATAGATTCCTCTATTCCTGATGAAGGGCTTTTGCCCAAAACATCGATTTTCCTGCTTCTCGGATGCTGCCTGAACTGCTGTGCTTTTCCAGCACCACTCTTATCTAGAATCTGGTTTCCAGCACCTGCAGCCCTTGTTTTTGCCTACTACTAATGTCTCCCTCATAGTACTGCTTCACAAGTGGAGGCAAGGTCTCATCAGGTGCTGAGATGAATATTCTTCACCAATCGAACATCATTAATGTAACAGCTTTTCACAATTACGACACTGCTGTTTATCATTTTCTCTCTTTCATTGTTTTCCTTTCTATTTCTTCTTTTTCTTGTTTCTTTCTGGTTTATTCCATTGTCCTTCCTTTGTTTGTTTCTTTCCCATCTTTCTTTTTCCCTCATTTCCTCCATCAATTCATTCTTCCATTCCGTTCCTTCATCTATTGTTTCCCTTTTCCCGTTTCCCTTTCTATTTTGCCTGTTCTTCTCTTTTATTCCAGTACATCCGTAATCTGTCAGAGCATCAACAGAGAAAGGAAGCAACAAAACATCTTCTGAACACAGTGACCAAAACCAATGGCTCCACAGAACGAATATTTTGGGAAACATTGGTGAAAATGCAAGAATCAAAGCCAAAACTGAAACTCATTCTGAAAGAAATTCAGAGCAGAGGTATTGTACAGTCCAAGTATTTCTAGCAATCAAACATGGTTGCCTCTTTAATGGGTGAGGCTGCCACACACTACTAATGAAATGAAACATCTTTCCCAGGTTTTGACTTGCTTTATAATGCACGCATCAGAGATATGGAAGGAGAGCTGTCAGATCACCTCAAAGGTAAGTCAAAATAAAAGTAATCGTTAATCATAAAAACGTACTGCATTAATTAAGTTCTAACATTTTATTTGTGTCTCACATTTCATCACTGAAAAGAAACAAACCCTCCAAATTGTTACCATGAACTGTTTCTAGAAAATGCAATCAAAGTTACAACACAAAGCAAATGAACTGGAACTTGGGCATGGACAGTGTTCCATCTGCCACAAATTATATGCCACATGTGTGATATTGAGCTTTGTTGGAAATTGTTGAATGCTCATTTGGATTTTCCCAGCTGCTCTGGAGCAGACTGAGCCCAACTTTCCAGTTTTAGATGCTGAACCATAAAGTCATATTCAGTTTTGCAAGTCAGTTGGCTTCAAAATCTTCCCTGGTACTTTCTCAGGCCATTATTTCTTTTCCCTTCATTCACATCAGGATCTGAAAAGAAGCCTTGCTTTTACTGTCAATACTAGGCTTTAGGATGCCTTTATGCAAATATAAATCTCAATATCGCCAGAGTCTTGGAGTCTACAATGTCTGTATTGGGCTGGAGTCGCAGAGCTCCAGACCCAGTTAAAGCTTGAATCAAATACATGACAGACTGAGGAAATATGATGTCATTTATAGGAACACAATTGGTTCTAGACTAGTTACTGATGAAGTCTGATCTGTTGAATACAGAAGTTAGAGTGTGGTCCCATAGTGTGGACAGACTGAACTGATATGTATGTACTGGTTGAAGAAGGTCTTGATTCATATGTCGGCTCCACCTTGGGCAGTGATTTGAAACACACATTGACCTAAAGAAGTTGAGGATATGGGTCACATATAGAAACAGAATCTTTAAACATCCAAGTGTCATATTTCTACCGACTGCATATGTACTCAGATTGCACGCATGTTGTTTGGACATTGAATGAAGGCACAAATAGGGCTACAATGATATTCGCTTGACCTAATTGATCAACCAGGACTAGATAAGGAATTGTTTTTCAATAAGTCACATATCCCAGAAACACATTTCTACACACAGTGCTGAAACATTGGATTTGTGAAGAGCAGATATTTGCTGAAATCTTACTGACGTAGAGTGGCTGTGTCAAAGACTGTACTCCATTGTCTGGCTAGGCAACTAGTTGACTTGGAAACATGTTGAGGGTCATATTGAGATAAGATTTGCTTCATCTATGTCTCAGACTTGTTAAAACATGAAATCAAATATGGGGTCAAGCTGGGTATAGGTAGATTCACATGAAGATTCAGAATAGATAGGGAGTCCATTTACATACAATCTTAGACTGTACAATGAGAGGCTTCAACTTTTGCACTGAAGTGGACAATGAGTTGATAAAATTGGTGGAATATCCCACTGTGATCCTTATACATCGACAGTGTTATTTTATAATTATGGTTCACATAGCACATTTAATTGTATCACTGGTTTGTCATCCTGTTCCCAACATTAAGTATTGAAAAAGGTGAGTGTTATGGCCCACTGGCTGAATAGGGACTGTGCATATGTTTACATTAGGTATAAATTGTCTGAGATTGAAGCAGACATTAATCTCCACTGGGGACAACAAACAAAAACAAAAATGAATACAGTAAATAATAATAAGTGAACAATGCGATAATATTTGGCTTCTCAGATGTTCCAATGTTAAATTCTCCTCAAATGGAGATGACGATAGAGTGGAGGGGCTTGTCTGTTATAATGTAAAATCTACTATAATCCATCTGATTCTCCCTGATTTATATTTAATTTAATTCAGTATTTATTCAGCAAGATTAATTTCTAGCACGGCCATAGTAAAATTTGGATTCGACTCACATTTTGTATTGCTACCCAACTCAAACTCGTCCTTGCTTCTCATTAATTGTTTTAATGTAGTTAATTAACAAATAAGAACAATGCCAACATATATTTGATCATTGTCATGAAAGGTATACAAGATCAACACAAGCAACACCTCCTCCACCAAACCGAGCATGTGGTCAAATGCACTAACAGCAAAATAACGACCATTTCCCTCACTGATCGATATTCAGAGCTTATCATTATTTCCACTCTGCGTGAACGGAGACTAGTGGAACATGAGCTCCTTTCCAGAGGTAGGGAACATGAAGAATGGCAGCGGAAGTACGTCACCAGTGAATTTGAAAAAATCCGGATTGATCAATTATTCAGGAGCAATTTTGGCCACTCCAGCCTGTCTGGCACCATGGTGGTTAGCGGAGTGGCTGGCATTGGTAAGACAACAATGGTGCAGAGGATGGTCCATGAATGGGCAGCAGGAAACATCAATCCTCAGTTCCAATTTGTTCTACATTTCACATTTCGCAATCTTAATGCCATCAACAGAGCCGTTTCTCTGACTGAAATGGTATTGGATCAGTACCCTTATTTAGAAAAGATAATTGACGATATCTGGATGAAACCTGAATATCTTCTCTTGGTTTTTGATGGATTAGATGAGTACAAACACCAGATTCATTTCACTGGCCGCTTGGCTGGTGATGTCTCTGCGAATCACTGTGTTGTGCCTGACTGCAGATGTGAAGTTTTTGAAATGGTGCACTCCCTGGTACAGCAACAGCTGCTCAGAGGTTGTTCTGTGCTGGTGACCAGCCAGCCGACTGCCCTTGACTCATTGGAAAAGGCCAACGTCAACCTTTGGGCTGAGATCCTGGGCTTTCCTGCTGATGAAAGAAAAGAGTTTTTCAGAAAGTTTTTTGGCAGTGAGCAACTCGCTACCAATGTCTTCAAACACGTCGAGGAGAATGAGATCCTGTACACCATGTGCTACAACCCTTCATATTGCTGGATCATTTGCTCAACCTTAGGCCCGCTCTTTACACAGCTGAAATGCAAGCAACCTCTTCCCAAAACCATCACTCAACTTTTCTCCATCTACCTTTCCAATCTCTTGGACAACCACAAGCGAGATGTTGAGGACCAGCAGATGGTTTTACAGCCACTCGGGGAGTTGGCTTACCAGGGAGTTTTGAGAAGGAGAATTGTTTTTAATGAGAATCACTTCATTCAGCATCAGCTGGAGTCCAGCAAATTTATTTCAGGATTCATGATGGAGATCTTGGAAAGGGATGACACAGCTAAAAACATTGTGTACACATTTCTCCACCTTACCATCCAGGAATTCTTGGCTGCCCTGGCTCAGTATTTGAGTCCAAAGCATCAGAACGTGGTAGAAATGCTTCACTGTGCTTTTAAGAAGGATGATGGTCGGTTTGAGATTTTTATTCGATTTTTAGTTGGTCTTTCAACACCCACTTCATCCGAAATCTGGAACCATTCCTGGGTCCGCTGTCTCATCACACGACCTGTCAGGTGATAGACTGGCTGCAGACCAATGTTCAGGCAGAAATCAAAAACATGGACAGAGTCACTGGAAAGAGGAAACTGCTGAACATATTCCATTATTTGTCGGAGTCTCAGAATAGAGCTTTAGTTCAGAAGACCATTGGATCTGTGGAACGTTTGAACTTTAGGGATTCCAATCCAAAGAATGCACTGAGATTGAACCCAATGGACTGTTTTGTAATGTCTCATGTTGTACAACTTTGTGAATCAGTGATGGAGTTGAATTTGGAGAAATGTTATATTCAGGAGGAGGGGATCAAACGATTAGCCCCTGCAATCCACAAATGTAAAGTTCTAAGGTATGTATTGATCCGGGTGAAATTAGATAACATGTCGGCAATGACCCATTGATTTTCTCTTTTAAATTTCACCTGATATGAATTTCATTGGATCATAGAATCTCTACAGAGCAGAAAATGTTCATTTGGACCATCAACAACCCTCTGAAGTGCATCCCATCCAGACCCCTCCCCTATCTCTGCATTTCCCAAGGGACATGAAAGACTACAGAAAAGATTTAGAAGGAGGTTGCCAGGGTTGGAGCGTTTGACCTATAAGGAGAGGCTGAATGGACTGGGACTGTTTTCCCTGGAGCATTGAAGGCTGAGGGTGACCTTATAGAGTTTATAAAGTCATGAGGAACATGTTTAGGTTAAATAGGCAAGATCTTTTCCTTGGGATCTGGGAGTGAGAGGGGAAAGATTTAAAAGGGACTTAAGGGGCAACTTCTTCTCACAAATAATGGTGTGCGTATGGAATGAGCTGCCAGAGGAAGTGGTGGAGGCTGGTGCAATTACAACATTTAAAAGGCATCTTGATGGTTATATGAATAGGAATCACTTCGAGGGATATGGGCCAAATGCTGGCAAATTTGATTAGACTAATTAAGGATGTCTGGTCAGCATGGACAAGTTGGACCAAAGGGTCTGTTTCCTTGTTGTACATCTCTATGACTCTATAGCCCATCTAGTCTGCAAATCCCTGGACACTATGGGCAATTTAGCACGATCAGTCCATTTAACCTGCACATGGTTGACTGTGGGAGGAAACTGGAGTACCCAGAGGCAACCCATGCAGACACTGGGCGAATGTGCAAACTCCACACAGACAGTCACCCAGGGGCGGAATCAAACCCAGATCCTTGGTGCAGTGAGGAAACAGTGCTAACTGTTGAGCCACTTGTCACTATAGTAGCTGAATCACAATTACTATTCATTTTTTTTCTGAGAGTCAAGGAGTTTTCCATGCTTTTTTTTATTTTTAACGCTACTACTACATTGACCTTGATACTGAGTGCTCTAACTATAACAAAAACAAGCACCAGGCTAACTTAGTTGGTCTTACACTGTGAGACATTCAAAGCCACAAGGAGTCTGGCAGAGTCTTTAACGAGTGCTATGACAAGGAAACAAAGAACCGAGCCAAATCACCGTACCTCTGTGTTCACAACAGAGTAAAATTAAAACCTTCAAAGATTTTAGCCTCAACAATTCCTAACCAGACTTTATAACCAATCGCAGACTCTGTTGATTATGAAACCTAGGTGGTAGGTTAATAACTGAAACAACAACAAAAAGCAATTTATTACCAATATAGGAACTTTAGCAGAGCAAAATTAAACAACAAAGTTTGAAATCAGTAACCTTGTTTTCAGGGCAATTCACACAAAAGACAGACAGACAGACAGACAAATAAATAAATAGAGTGAAGGGATAAGTAAAATAAAGTAACAAAACTGGCCAGATTAAGTGGTTTTCATATCTTATTCTCAATGTATATTGATAGTTTCTTTGTTAATTTTCTGAAGATATCGATCTGTGCCACCTTTGAATTCACTCTGAGGACTGAAATTCTGAAATAAAGTGGAAGGTTAGGCGGGAGCATTTACATCTTCATGCTGTAACATCAATAGCCAAGTTCATTCTCTCAAAAGCACAGTCCCAAAAACCAACCTAAACCGTGATCTATGCCTATGTTTGACCATCTCATTCTCTCCCAGAAACAAATGGAAATTGCTGTTCTGAGGAAAGCTCATTGGACCGAAATATATCTATCCACAGATGCTACCAGACCTGCTGCGCTTTTCCCTCAATTTTTGTTTTTGTTTGTTATGTCCAGTACCCACAGTTCTTTTGATTTTATGTTCTATCCCAAGCTTGTTCGCAGCCTCCGCGATCGCCGTCCAGACAACCGCCTCCACGATCGCCAGGAAGACCATCGCCGACGGATTCACGACCCCCGCGACTATCGGGAATAACAGGGTTTTTTTCGTCGCCACAGCCATTTCCGCCCCTTGGGTTGCCGTCGCCGCAGCCACTTCCGCCCTCAGTGACATCACTAACCTGCACGACCACAACGCCTCATGTGTCTCCGCCCCCACACCGATCTCCGTCACCACGTGTAACCCCGCCCCCACGCCGATCTCCGTCCCCGCCCCTGCGCCTAACCCCACCCCCACTCCCAGCTGCAGTCCTACAGCAGGTCCTAGCTCCCAGCCCTGCCGTGTTTTCACTATCCCTCCAGACCTCCCCCTCTCTGAGGATGAAAGATCAGTCCTCAGCAGAGGCCTCACCTTCATTCCCCTATGCCCTTGGATTAACGAGTTCAACACGCGGTGAGACATTGAATAATTCTTCCGCCGCCTTCGCCTCCATGCCTACTTTTTCAACCAAGACTCTCACCTACCCTCTGACGACCCCTTCTCCCACCTCCAACACACCCCATCCACCTGGACACCCCGTGCTGGCCTCTTACCTGCCCTCAACCTCTTTATAGCCAACTGCCGCCGCGACATTAACTGCCTCAACCTGTCCACCCCTCTTACCCACTCCAACCTCTCACCCTTGGAACGTGCAGCCCTCCACTCCCTCTGCTCCAACCCCAACCTCACTATCAAACCGGCAGACAAGGGTGGCGTGGTAGTAGTTTGGCGCACCGACCTTTATACCGCTGAGGCCAAACGCCAGCTCGCAGACACCTCCTCCTACTGCCCCCTTGACCATGACCCACCTCCCACCACCAAACCATCATCTCCCAGACCATCCATAACATCATCACCTCAGGGGATCTCCCATCTGCCACCTCCAACCTCATAGTCCCACAACCCCGCACTGCCCGTTTCTACCTCCTGCCCAAAATCCACAAACCTGACTGCCCGGGCCGACCCATTGTCTCAGCCTGCTCCTGCCCCACCGAACTCATCTCTGCATACCTCGACACGGTCCTGTCCCTCTTAGTCCAACAACTCCCCACCTACGTTCGGGACACCACCCACGCCCTCCACCTCCTCCATGACTTTCACTTCCCCGGTCCCCAACGCCTTATCTTCACGATGGACATCCAGTCCCTGTACACCTCCATCCCCCATCATGAAGGACTCAAAGCCCTCCACTTCTTCCATTCCCGCCGTACCAACCAGTACCCTTCCATTGACACCCTCCTTCAACTGACTGAACTGGTCCTCACCCTGAACAGCTTCTCTTTCCAGTCCTCCCACTTCCTCCAAACCAAAGGAGTTGCCATGGGCACCCGTATGGGCCCCAGGTATGCCTGCCTCTTTGTAGGATATGTGGAATAGTCCATCTTCCGCAACTACGCTGGCACCACCTCCCACCTTTTCCTCCGCTACATCGATGACTGTATCGGCGCTGCCTCATGCTCCCACAAGGAGGTTGAACAGTTCATCCACTTTACCAACACCTTCCACCCCGACCTCAAATTCACCTGGACTGTCTCAGACTCCTCCCTCCCCTTCCTAGATCTTTCCATTTCTATCTTAGGCGACCGAATCAACACGGACATCTACTATAAACTGACTGACTCTCACAGTTACCTAGACGATACCTCCTCCCACCCTGCCCCCCTGTAAAAACGCCATCCCATATTCCCAATTCCTTCGTCTCCACCGCATCTGCTCCCAGGAGGGCCAGTTCCAATGCCGTACAGCCCAGATGGCCTCCTTCTTCAAGGACTGCAGATTCCCCCCAGACATGATCGACGATGCTCTCCACCGCATCTCCTCCACTTCCCGTTCCTCCGCCCTTGAGCCCCCGCCCCTCCAACCGCCACCAGGACAGAACCCCACTGGTTTTCACCTACCACCCCACCAACCTCCATATACAGCGTATCATCCGCCGTCATTTCCGCCACCTCCAAATGGACCCCACCACCAGGGATATATTTCCCTCCCCTCCCCTATCAGCGTTCCGAAAAGACCACTCCCTCCGTGACTCCCTCGTCAGGTCCACACCCCCCACCAAACCGATCTCCACTACCGGCACCTTCCCCTGCAACTGCAAGAAATGCAAAACTTGCGCCCACACCTCCTCCCTTACTTCTCTCCAAGGCCCCAAGGGATCCTTCCATATCCGCCACAAATTCACACCTCCACACACATCATCTATTGCATCTGCTGCACCCGATGTGGCCTCCTCTATATTGGAGAGACAGGCCGCCTACTTGCGGAATGTTTCAGAGAACACCTCTGGGACACCCGGACCAACCAACCCAACCACCCCGTGGCTCAACACTTCAACTCCCCCTCCCACTCCACCAAGGACATGCAGGTCCTTGGACTCCTCCATCGCCAGACCATAACAACACGACGGTTGGAGGAAGAGCGCCTCATCTTCTGCCTGGGAACCCTCCAATCACAAGGGATGAACTCAGATTTCTCCAGTTTCCTCATTTCCCCTCCCCCCACCTTGATTCATTCGAATCCCTCGAACTCAGCACCGCCCTCCTAACCTGCAATCTTCTTCCTGACCTCTGCGGCCCCACCCCACTCCAACCTATCACCCTCACCTTGACCTCCTTCCACCTATCACATCTCCACCGCCCCTCCCCCAAGTCCCTCCTCCCTACCTTTTATCTTAGCCTGCTGGACACACTTTCCTCATTCCTGATGGAGGGCTTATGCCCGAAACGTTGAATTTCCTGTTCCTTGGATGCTGCCTGACCTGCTGCGCTTTTCCAGCAACACATTTTCAGCTCTTGTTCACAACAATTCCCAGGTACTGGCCTGATCAATTCCCAAACATCTCTTATCTGGTTCAATGTGCTGCTCTCCCACTGTGCTGAAATACCTACAGGATCCTATTGATCAAGAGCTGACCTGCCATTAACTGTGAGGCCCCACCTCACAAACAAACAGCAGCTTGTTTGTTTGTTTTCTTGAAACACAAGTTGATGTTCACAATCCAAAGATCATTTCCAGCTCATTGCACGTCACAGCTACAAATCAAAATTGATAAAATAATAAATTAAACGAAAAGAAAAATTGGCGAAGGTTCGAACACTAATCCTAAGAGGCCCTCAATTAAATGAACAGACCTGGTATGTGACTGAACATAGTTCACTGACAGAGAATAGCAATGGAGATCA
The DNA here is from genome assembly GCF_020745735.1 of Hemiscyllium ocellatum. Classification (NCBI taxonomy): domain Eukaryota; kingdom Metazoa; phylum Chordata; class Chondrichthyes; order Orectolobiformes; family Hemiscylliidae; genus Hemiscyllium; species Hemiscyllium ocellatum. The sequence continues at coordinate 33,261 of NW_026867469.1, read as the reverse complement.
GGTGGCAAATCAAACTGTTGAACCCAACCTCTGTCACCAACTGTGTGCCATTGCAGAGATGAATATCATCCTTTGTAGTTTACTTTTACAAACCAAAGCTAATCTGATATTGTATTTGACCTAACCATTCGCTAGATAAATAGTAAGTGAATGCTGTACCTAGTTCAATGCAGAATACATTGCTAACACAGCAAGGCTGCCATTCATGTATCTGAAATTGTTACGGGTGAGTGTCAGGATGGGTTTGAAATAGAGGTTCAACAGTCTGTGATTTACACGAGACATGATCTGCCCTTTGTGGTAGTACAAAATTCACCATTCACCTCAGCAGCAGGGAGATTGGGCAGCTTATCGCCACATATTTTACATGACTGTTGGGATAAACTATTATCCATTCTGGAACTGAAAACATGTCTTGTGTATTGTTAAATACATCAGAGAAGCAGGAATTTATTGATTGATTGATGTCTATAAGTCTTTTTCTTTGTGTTATCCAAGCAGGGCAATAGTGCCTCACAATTATCCATATGTGATCCAGCAAAGAGTAAAAGAAATGGTTGAGTTCAATGGAATATAATTGCACAAATGTTTTAAAAAATTGAAAATAAGACAATCAATTTTCTATCTTGCGTTCAACTTGTCATAGAGTCAAATAACATGGAAACAGACCCTTTGGTCCAACCAGTCTATGATGAACGTAATCCCAAACTAAACTTGTCCCACCTGCCTGCTCCAGGCCCATATCCCTCCGAACCTTTCCTTCTCATGTATTTATCGAAATATCTTTTAGAGTCATAGGGTCATAGAGATGTACAGCACGGAAACAGACCTTTCGGTCCAAACTGTCCACACCGACCAGATATCCCAACCCAATCTAGTCCCACCTGCCAGCACCCAGCCCATATCCCACAAAACCCTACCTATTCATATACCCATCCAAATGCCTCTTAAATGTTGCAATTGTACCAGCCTCCACCACATCCTCTGGCTACACGTACCACCCTCTGCGTGAAAAAGTCGACCTTTAGGTCTCTTTTATATCTTTCCCCTCTCACCCTAAACCTATGCCCTCTAGTTCTGAACTACTCAACCCCAGGGAAAAGACTGTCTATTTAGTTTCTCCCTGCCCCTCATCATTTTGTAAACCTCTATAAGGTCACCCCACAGCCTCCGATGCTCCAGGGAAAACAGCCCCAGCCTGTCCAGCCTCTCCCAATAGCTCAAATCCTCCAGCCCTGGCATCATCTTTGTCAACCTTTTCTGAACCCTTTCAAGTTTCACAACATCGTTCCGATAGGAAGGAGACCAAAATTGCATGCAATATTCCAACAGTGGCCTAACCAATGTCCGGTACAGCCGCAAGATGACCTCCCAACTCCTGTACTCAATACTCTGAACAATAAAGGAAAGCATACCAAACGCCTTCTTCATTATCCTATCGACCTGCAACTCTGCTTTCAAGGAGCTATGAACCTGCACTCCAAGGTCTCTTTGTTCAGCAACACTCCCTAGGACCTTACCATTAAGTGTATAAATCCTGCTAAGATTTGCTTTCCCAAAATGCAGCAACTCGCATTTATCTGAATTAAACTCCATCTGCCACTAATTGCACCCATATCCAGCACTTCCTCAGGGACTACCCTCTGAGTTTCAAAAAAATTCTTCTTGTGACTTTTTTTAACTCTGTCTCCTCTCACCTTAAAAATGTGCCCCTAGTCTTGAAATCCCCCATCCTCAGGAAAAGACCCCTACCATTAAGCCTTTTTATACCGCTGATGATTTTATAACCCTTTGAGGTTACCTCTCAACCTCTTATGCTCCAGTGGGAAAAAATCCCAGTCTATCAAGCCTGTCCTTATAACTCAAACCTTCCATATCAACAGCTTCCTGGTAAACCTTTTCTGAACCTTCTCCACCTTAATAATATTCTTCTTTTACCTAAGTGACTGTAACTGGACACAGTATTCCAGAAGAGGCCTCACCAAATCAAACTTCAAAGAATTATGCACCTGAATCCTTAGCTCCCTCTGTTGTACAACACTACCCAAAGCCCTCTCATTAACTGATTAACCTCTCCCCAAGTTTGTTGTATCAAAATGCATTTATCTAGATTGAACTCCATCTGCCATTTCTCACCCGATTGACCAATTTTGTCAAAATCCCTGAGAAAATCCTCTTCTTTACTATGCCACCAATTTTGATATAATTTGCAAATTTACTAACCATGCCTTCTGTATTTTCATCCAAATCGTTTCTATAAGTGACAAAAGACCAGCCAGAACCGATCCCCATGGAACATCAGTGGTGACAGGCCTCCAAGTCTGAAAAACAAAACTCCACTTTGTCTCCTGCTGTTAAGCCAATTTTGTATCCAATTGGCAAGCTCTCCCTGAATCCCATGTGTCCAGTTTTGTGTTAAAATATATATTCTATTTCCAGGTCATAAAATGGGTAGTACATAATAAGGCCATCTGGCCAATTATGTCTGCACTGGCTCCTTAAATGGCCGACACACTTCATCCTATTCCCCTCCTTTTCCCTCAAAGCTATCACATGTTTTCTCCTTCAGGTATATATCAAATTCCTCTTTTCAGAGTTGTGCTGGGTTGTACTGTCAATAGCCTTTCAGTCAGTGAACGAGTAACAGCAATTTACTGAGTAAAATATATGATAAGAACTGTACACCTCTCATTTTTCACCATTCCAGCAATTAATCTACTGTTTGAAATGTGTGTTCACTGGTCACCAAATAATTCAGTGAGAATAGTTAATGCAAGATTTCCATCTGTTTTCTAATACTGCACAACACTGTTCTATCTGCCCATGCCTCAGTGTGCCAATGAGAAATAATTGGTGGAGTTTCTGTAAGGTGAAGTTTATGTTATGTTAATCCGAGAGATTTCCCACTTCTTGATTGTTTTTTTTTCTTGGCTGTTAGGCTGAATGACAATAACATTGGAGATACAGGAATCAACATTTTGTCTGCATCATTGGCTCATTCGGAATGCAAAACAAAGCGATTGGAGTACGTAATCTTCCCAACATTAACCCCAAATTTTATGTGCAATGATATGTGGCAAGTCGGGAATTTGCTTTATCTTTGGCATGACCACTGTTGAATATATAGGAGAAGGTGAGGACTGCAGATGCTGGAGACTAGAGTCAAGAGTGTGGTGCTGGAAAAGCACAGCCAGTCAGGCAGCATCCAAAGAGCAGGAGAGTCGATGTTTTGAACATTGGTTGTGCCTGACTGACATCATGGCAGAGGCCGGTTCAACTGAAGTGTTCAGAAAGGAATTAAACTTTGGTATGGAAAGGCCCAGTGCACAGGGATACGGGATACAGAGTGGCAGGAAGTGAATTGCTCATTCGGAGCCTCGAATCACCTCCTCCTGCACTGTACCCTGTTTGATTCTGTGAGGCTGTAGGAACGCATATTCTTTTCAAAATTAAGAGTAATGTCTTTCAATTAAGAAATAATAGTGTGAAAGACTAAAAGCATTAAAGTTAATTGATTATTAGTAATGACAAACTAAGTCAAATAAAATGAAAAGGAGGCTGATGGTTCAAAAGCTTTCTCACTTTGTTATGCTGCTCCAATTATTTCTCTTCCTTTCAGTGGAATTTCTTTTATCTTTTTGAGACATATTGAAAACTGATTTGTAATTATCGATCTTTAGTTTGCAGGATGGCATTTAATCAGAGCGAATCATTGTCAATACTATACCTGGATGGAAATAAATTCACAGATGATTGCATTCCGAAAATGAGAAACTTCATCAACTGCAAGAATTTGGAGCTGATTCAGTGAGTGCATAAGTTAAAATATTAAACATTTCCATTGTATTGCAAACAATAATTTCCTGTAGTCATGTCCACAGCATGTTCTTCAGGTGTGCTTAACATATTAATTCACCGGAACATAGAAAATCGGAGCAGCATCAGGCCATTCGGCCCATAGACCCTAATCTATCATTAAATATACCATGGATAATTATCCACCTTTGAACCCTGTTCCTGTTTTCTCCCCGATATCCTTGACCCCTTTAACCCTTAAGAACTTTATCTGCCTGGCGTCATAGAGATGTGCAGCACAGAAACAGGCCCTTTTCTCTAACTGTCCATGCCGAACAGATACCCCAAATTAATCTAGTTCAGATGGAGTTTAATTTAGATAAATGTGAGGTGCTACATTTTGGAAAGGCAAATCAGGGCATGACTTGTACACTTAACGGGAAGGTCCTGGGGACTGTGTTGAACAAAGAGACCTTGAAGTGCAGGTTCATAGTTCCTTGCAAGTGGAGTCACAGGTAGATAGAATAGTGAAGAAGGCATTTGGTATGCTTTCCCATATTGGTCAGAGGACTGAGTATAGGAGTTGGGAGGTCATGTTGAAGCTGTATAGGACATTGGTTCGGCCACTTTTGGAATATTCTGGTCTCTCTCCTAGAGGAAGGATGTTGTGAAACTTGGAAGGGTTCAGAAAAGATTTACAAAGTTGTTGTCAGTGTTGGAGGCTTTGAGCTGTACGGAGAGGCTGAATAAACTTTGTTTTCTCTGGAGCGTTGGAGGTTGAGGGGTGATCTTATAGAGGTTTATAAAATAATGAGTCCCATGGTTAGGGTAAATAGACAAGGTCTTTCTCTGGGATGGGGGAGTCCAGAACTAGAGGGTGTAGGTTTAGAGAGTGAGAGGGGAAACACTGAATAGGGACCTAAGGGGCAATCTCTTCATGCAGAGGGTGGTGCGTGTATGGAATGAGCTGCCAGAGAAATGGTGGAGGCTGGTACAATTATGACGTTTAAAAGGCATAGAACATAGTAAAATACAACGCAGTACATGCCCTTCGGCCCTCGATGTTGCGCCGATCCAAGCCCACCTAATCTACACTAGCCCACTATCCTCCATATGCCTATCCAATGTCCGTTTAAATGGCCATAAAGAGGGAGAGTCCACCACTGTCACTGGCAGGGCATTCCATGAACTCACAACTCGCTGAGTAAAGAATCTACCCCTAAAATCTGTCCTATACCTTCCACCCCTTAATTTAAAGCTATGCCCCCTTGTAATATCTGACTCCATACGTGGAAAAAGGTTCTCATGGTCAACCCTATCTAAACCCCTAATCATCTTGTACACCTCTATCAAGTCACCCCTAAACCTTCTTTTCTTCAATGAAAACAGCCCCAAGTGCCTCAGTGTTTCCTCATACGATCTTCCTACCATACTGGTAGCAATATCCTGGTAAACCTCCTCTGCACCCGTTCCAGTGCCTCCACATCCTTCCAAAAGTATGGTGACCAAAACTGCACACAATACTCCAGATGCGGCCGCACCAGTCTTATACAACTGCAACATGACCTCAGGACTCCGGAACTCAATTCCTCTACCAATAAAAGCCAGTACGCCATATGCCTTCTTCACAGCACTATTTACCTGGATGGCAACTTTCAGAGATCTGTGTACATGGACACCAAGATCCCTTTGCTCATCCACACTACCAAGTATCCGACCATTAGCCCAGTACTCCATCTTCTTGTTATTCTTACCAAAGTGAATCACTTCACACTTACCTACATTGAACTCCATTTGCCACCTTTCTGCCCAGCTCTGCAGCCTATCTATATCCCGCTGTAACCTGCCACATCCTTCCTCACTGTCAACAACTCCACCGACTTTCTTATCATCCGCAACCTTGCTCACCCAACCTTTTAGCCTCTCCTCCAGGTCATTGATAAAAATCTGGGTGGGCACAAGAATAGGAAGGAAATGGGACAAGCGCTGGCAAATGGGACTAGATTAGGTTAGGATGTGGAGCTGCCAGTGTTGGACTAGGGTATACAAAGTTTAAAAATCCCTCAATACCAGGTTATAGTCCAAAAGGTTTAATTGGAAGCACTAGCTTTCAGAGCGCTGCTCCGGACAACCACCTGATGAAGGAGCAGTGCTCCAAAAGTTAGTGTTGAATGATTTTTAGATTGGGTTAGGATATCTGGTCAGCATGGACGAGTTGGACCTCAGGATCTGTTTCTGTGATGTACATGTCTCTGACTTGTTATGGACCAGGCCAGACCCCCTCAAAACATTTCAAGAAAGTATCCCAGACCCTAACTTTGCTCATTGTTTTAAGAAGGTGTAAAGTGGATATTCCAGGAGAGGTGCCGTTGGTCAAACCACTTCATTTTAAACAAAACCAAATTTATTTACAAGATTACCCAATGAAATAGAAGCAAAAGAGAACCGAATGCAGAATAACCTCACCTATCCAAAAACCAAACAGACTTTACCTGTTGTTCCCTGTACTTGCAATAATCCCCATAAACACCTCGTGGCGCAAAAGGTAACATCAAACAGGGTCTTACAGGAGAGAGATGTCAGACAGAGAGGATCAGCACGAACCTGCTTCTTTCACGTAACTGTTTCTTGGATCTGCAGCCTCAAAACACTACCTGTCTGCTTTCAGTGAATAGCCAGACTTCCAAAAACCAAATCAAACCAGAGAAAAGCTGAGCTGGGAGAAGTAACCATTCCCCTTTCATTGCACAAATGTCTTTTAAAACTAAAACTTTTTGCTGGAGGCAGTATCTGTAGCTATAATCAAACTGGCCCTAAAACCCTTCGAAACCCAAACCTTTTGGAACCTGTGTCTTTTACGATCTCTCTGGGGGGAAAGAAAACCAAGTACAACAGAACCTTGTTAAAGGAGCAGCATCATCACAGACTCTATTTGATAACATTTGGCCCTAATCCCCCTCAACCCTTCGCATTCATAAACCCATCCAGATGCCTTTTACATGCTGTAATTGTCCCAGCCTCCACCACTTCCTCTGGCAGCTCACTCCAATCTCATACCATCCCTCTGTGTGAAAACGTTGCCCCTTAGGTCCCTTTTAAATCTTGCCCCCAACTTAACCCTATGCACCCTAGTTTTGGTCTCCCCCAACCCTGGGGAACACATCTTGTCTATTTGCCCTACCCATGCCCCTAATATGGTTTTATAAACCTTGTATGGTTTTATAAACCTTGATATAAAGTCACCCCTCAGCCTCCCATGTCCCAACCTATTCAGCCTCTCCCTCTAGGTCAAACCCTCCAACCCCAACAACATCCTTGTAAATCCTTTCTGAACCATTTCAACTTCCACAACATCCTTCCTATAGCAAGAAGCCCAGAGCTGCATGCAGCATTTCAAAAGTGGCCAAAGCAATGGCCTGCACAGCCACAACATGGCATACTAAAGCAAAGAAATGCAGATAATAGAAACCTGAAACAAAAGCCAAAATTGCTTAAGAAACTCAACACGCCTGACAGCATCTGTGGAGAGAAAGTAAAATGTTTCGAATCCAGTGATCCTTCTTCACAGCTGACTCTCTTTCTCTCTCTGTAAACCTGCTAAGTTTCACCAGAAATTTCTGTTCATTTTGAGAACAATATTTAACTTTTTCTTTACAACAATTCAGAGTTTTAGCCAACAAACACTCTCTCTGACAGTGAATTTCACAGACTCACCTCAACCTGAGTGAAGAAATTTATCCTCATCTCAGCTCGAAATAGCCTACCCCAGATCCTTAGACATTGACCCCTTGTTCTGGACCTTGGGAATATCCTTCCTGTTTTTACCCTGACCTTTCCTATTTTGTAGGTTTCTAAAAGATGCCCCATATTATTCTAACCTACAGTGAAAATAACTGATCCAGTCTCTCTTCATTCATCAGTCCTGCTATCCCACGAGTCAGTCTGGGAAACCTTTGTTATATTCCTTCTATGCATGAATGTCCTTCATTGGATAAGGGACAAAAACTGCACACATGACTTCAGGTGTAGTCTCACCAAGGCACTGCATGTAGGCAACTAGACAGCCCCACTTCTGTCGTTGAATCCTCTTCTCTTTTTCTGTCTCTCTCTCTCTATCTCACACCCGGACTCTCTTCGCCTCAGCATGCTACTCTCTAAGGGGTTGTCGGGGGGAGAGAGACTGTCACACATCTCCTTCTGGAATTTGTCTTTGCAAAGGAAATCTGGAGAAAGATGCAGTGGCCTTTGTCAAGGTTCATCCTGAGCAGCTCCCTGACGCAAGACTCTGTACTCTACAGTCTGTTCCCCAGGACGCACAACGAGACAAACATCAACTGCTCCTGGTGGACCGTCACCTTGCTGAAAGACACTCTTTGCTCTGCCTTAAAGTTGTTGATTGTTAGTTCCCACCTGAATCACATACACTGCTGTTCCCCCTCCCTTTCCAGGGGTTAATCCAGCTGTTCTTTGACACTGAATACTCAGCAATCTCCTTCCCTGTTCTAGTGATTCAACTCCCAGAATTTTCCTCAGTCACTTCTCACTACAAACCTCTAGTGGATGCTCTTTCTCCTGCTGAGCCCCATGGCCTCCACAACTCCCATCTCATTAAGTTGAAACAAGTTGTTATCTCTTACTGGTTCCCTTTGCGCGAGTTTCAGGTCTAGTCTGGTTGACAACGTCCTCACGAACTAACGAATTTGGTTCCTTGTGTTGCTCCTGAGAATCTGATGCTCCCCAGTCGGAATCTGTTCTCCGTCCTTGCCATTTGAAGCACGTCTTTGAGGTGATGTTCAAAGTGCAATCAACATTTCAGTATGAAGTGATGAAAAATCAGCAGAATAAAAATCCTTGCCCATATCCATCTTGATACCAGTCGTTAGGAAGGAGTCATTACTGTGTTAATTATGTGTGTTGTAAATTTTAGTGCCAAAGTTGAAACCAGATATCCATCCCATTTTCATTCCATATTCATATCTGAAACATACATCTTTAATCACATCTTTATCAGTCAGAACTATTTAATGTCTTCTGAAAATACCTCTGGGCCAGACTAGGTAAGATTCCCAGATTCCCTTTGGTGATGGACATGAGTGAAGCAGATATGTATTTACAGCAATCACTGTAATGGTTCTGCAATGGTGACTATGAAACTAACTTTCAATTTCAGATGGATTAATTATTTGAGATAAAATTCAGCCAGTTGCTGGTATTTATACTCTAGGTCACTGCATTACAAGTCCAATGTGATTTCCTTCAGTCCAGCTACATCCTCAATTTACAATTCCCCAAATATCAACACCTTAGTTTCTTACAGCACTGTCTGTGTGTGCAGCAGCTCATTAGATTCTCTCTCCCCCACCACTTACACCAATTTGTTACTGTGTAGCTGCTCACAGTTTAATTTCAAATTGTGTTTCAATTGGAAAATTATGAATGATTCTGTCATTTTGACTTTATTAATTGGTTGGTTATTAATCATTAATTTCTTTCTTAGATTATGGAGGAATCAGTTCAGTTCAGATGGAAAGAAGCAGCTCCGATCACTGAGAGAATGCAGGGCTGGTGTCCGAGTATTTGTGTGATCAAAGGATCAAGAAATTGCCAACTATTTGGATTTGATATTACTGAGAGGTGTATTTCTCTCACCTCCATCAAGTGAAACACATGAGATATTACATTGGCTCAAGAAAAACAATTCCTGGAATTCTGAAATAGAATGGGAATGATGTGGAGTATTCAGCAGAAACTTTCAGTAGCAGCTGGTGAGTGCTGGTGTTTGGGTGATATTCACCATCGAGCAGAGGGAGATGGAGCTGTGACTGTGAAGCTTTTATAAAAGGGTCCGAGAGATCACCATCATAGAAACGGCCTTTCAGCCAACATGCTCATGCTGTCCAGTTTTCAACGTTAAACTAGTCCCTTTTGCCTGTGTTTGGTCCATGTACTCCCCGTATCGAACCCATCCATACACCTGTCTAAATATTTCTTAAATGATGAAATTGCACTCACTTCCACCACCTCTGGCAGCCCATTCCAGTCACTCACCATCCTCAGTGTAAAGAAAACTGCCTCTCTATACCCTTTTGTATCTCTCCCCTCTCACCTTAAACATATGCCCCAGACTTTTAGACTCCCTTGGGGAAAAGCTTCTGGCTACCTACCTTATCTATGCCTCTCATGATTTTATAGTTCTGTATAAGGTCACCCCTGAATCTCCTACACTCCAGGGAAAAATGTCCCATCCTATCTCATTTCTTGTAGCTCAAACCTTCCAGTCCAGGTAACATCCTAGGAAATCCTTTCTGCCCTCTTTCTAGTTTAATAGTTAATTTCTATAGTAGAGCGACTAGAACTGCATACAGTATTCCAAATGTGACCTCACTCATGTCATAGAGTCATAGGGTCATAGAGATGTACAGCATGGAAACAGACACTTCAGTCCAACCCGTCCATGCCGAGGAGATATCCCAACCCAATCTAGTCCCATCTGCCAGCACCCGGCCCATATCCCTCCAAACCCTTCCAATTCATATACCCATCCAAATGCCTCTTAAATGTTGCAATTGTACTATCCTCCACCACTTCCTCTGGCAGCTCATTCCATACGCGTGCCACCCTCTGCGTGAAAAAGTTGCCCCTTCGGTCTCTTTTATATCTTTCCCCTCTCATCCTAAACTTATGCCCTCCAGTTCTGGACTCCCCAACCCCAGGGAAAAGACTTTGCCTATTTACCTTATCCATGCCCCTCATAATTTTGTAAACCTCCATAAGGTCACCCCTCAGCCTCTGACGCTCCAAGGAAAACAGCCCGATCCTGTTCAGTCTCTCCCTATAGTTCAAATCCTCCAACCCAGGCAACATCCTTGTAAACCTTTTCTTAACCCTTTCAAGTTTCACAACATCTTTCCAATAGGAAGGAGACTAGAATTGCATGTAATATTCCAACAGTGGCCTAATCAATGTCCTGCACAGCTGCAACATGACCTCCCAACTCCTGTACTCAATACTCTGACCAATAAAGGAAAGCATACCAAACGCCTTCTTCACTATCCTATCTACCTGCGACTGCACTCCAAGGTCTCTTTGTTCAGCAACACTCCCTGGGACCTTACCATTAAGAATATAAGTCCTGCTAAGATTTTGCTTTCCCAAAATGTAGCACCTCGCATTTGTCTGAATTAAATTCCGTCTGCCACTTCTCAGCCCATTAGCCCATCTGGTCCAGATCCTGTTGTAATCGGAGGTAACCCTCTTCACTGTCCACTGCACCTCCAATTTTGATGTCATTTGCAGGCTTACTAACTGTACCTCTTATGCTCACATCCAAATCATTTAAGTAAATGACAAAAAAGTAGAGGATCCTTGTGGCACTCCAGTGGTCACAAGCCTCCAGTCTGAAACACAACCCTCCACCACCACTCTTCTACCTTTGAGCCAGTTCTGTATCCAAATGGCTAGTTCTTCCTGTATTTCATGAAATCTAACCTTGCTAATCAGTCGCCCATGGGGAATCTTGTCAAAGCCTGACTGAAGTCCATTTTAGATCACATCTACTGCTCTGTCCTCATCAATCCTCTTTGTTACTTCTTCAAAGAACTCTTGTACACCTGCAACAAGACATTCCAACTCCTGTACTCCATGCTCTGCAATTTGTTCAATTGTACAATAAACCTGTTTGTTATTAATTATTTCTTAATAATTAATAACTTGTCTTCAGTTGTACATAAAACTATATTCAATTTGTCATAAACATATGGTTGTTTGTGTAATAAACATATGTTCAAGTGTGTAATTATTCCCAGCTTTAGTGGGAACAGTGGGACTTTAGTGGGACTTTAGTGACACAGTCTGTGTTTGATACTGGGTCAGAGATTGGTCAGCGCTGTAACTGTTCAAGGTTTGTGCGAAGATTTGTAGCTCGGGTGCTCGTTGTTGTGGTTCTGTTCGCCGAGCTGGAAGTTTTCGTTGCAAACGTTTCGTCCCCTGGCTAGGCAACATCATCAAGTGCTCTGGAGCCTCCTGCGAAGCGCTTCTTTGATGTTTCTTCCAGTATTTATAGTGGTCTGTCCTTGCCGCTTCCGGGTGTCAGTTTCAGCTGTTCCCCTGTGGGAATGACAGGGTCTGCATCAACAGGTGTGTGTAAAATCAGTCAGGACTGGGTCGTAGTTTGGAGCCAGTGACCATCTCCACAACGTGTGCCTGAACCACTCTCATCAAATACACTAGAGACCCTGACACTAGCGACCCCGCTAACAAAACTCCGAAAGAAAGAACATTTCAAAGGGAAGATTAATTAAGTAATCTCCCTCCCAGTCCCGAAAAGGCCATTTTTTGATGCTCCCTCCTCATTCACTGTGATTTCACTTTGACCATCTCTGGTCCCTATCTCATGTCGGGTTGCAGGGTCGGGTCGACATGTCAGTGTCCAATGGCAATTTTGTCGATTTGTCTGTTAAATGTTTGCTTGTAACACAGATCTCCACAAGGCTCCATTCAGTCTTAGAGTTCAACAAATGGCGCATCATCCAATGGTAAAGACTGGAAAGGACCCAGCATCTCATTGTGCACCCGTGTGTTCAATTCAGGCTGCACTCAGCTAAATGTTCAAATATCAGTCTCCCACACCATTGACTATGTATTACTGTAGACAATACAAACGTGCACTCTGCTAACTGTCCACATGTCATTGTCACACACTGTAGACAGCATATCACTGTTGGAAGTTCACACTTTGCAAACTACAGTGTGTCTGTATATTAGTTACCAAATATTATAGATGTTGCATTACTATAGATATTGTATTACTATAGATAGTACATACGTTGCACACTGTGGACTGTCCATACATCAGTTATCTCACACTGTAGGCATTATATTCCACACCAGCACTGTAGCTGTACCGGCACACCTTTATTAGGCATGTGACAATTTTTAGAGACTGATGTTGTCAGGATGCACAACCTTTGCAGTATCCAGTTCGACCAGTCAGTTGATGGCAGCTTAGTGGAACAGGGAGTGTTGAACCTAGACTAAGTGTGGGATATCCAGTGACCAGGACCCAGCCTGTGCCATCCCCACATCCATACACAAATGTCTCTCTCTGTCAGACTGACTTGTTAGAACCAGCCGAGATTGCTGCAGATCAGTTCCAGTCCCAGCTTCTTGATGCTGTTCAGACTGAGCTGGAGGGAAAGGAATTGCTGGACCCTTCCCTATTCCAGCAATTATTTCACACAATTCCCACGGGATCAACACAAGGTATGAATGAGACTGACATAAACCTGTAAAGTTTTATTTTTTCATTCAGTTTCTGAGGGTAAACATCAATTCTTTTCGCAGACGGCCATCCAGTGATTACACAGATTTGTTGTACAAGTTTGTTAATTGTACAAATGACCACGAGATTCAGCTCTTCCTTGACAACAAGCTTAGGGACACTGAGGTAATGCCAATGGTTCTGCAACATTATACAATATTGGGGTGAAGATATAGCCACAACCACTCCTCTGTTCTCATTGATTTGGTTCCAGTTTCTTCCATCTGTGGGAAAGTTGGCATGGTGGCTCAGTGGTTAGCATGACTGCTTCACAGTGTCAGGGACCTAGGTTCTACTCCACTCCTGTCTGTGTAGAGTTTGCATGTTCTCCCTGTGTCCACATGGGTTTCCTCCTTCCGTCCAAAGGTGTAGAGGTTCGGTGGATTCACTATGCTGTAGTGTCCAGGGGTGTGCAATGCTAGGTGAATTGACCATGGTAAACTGGGATTACAGTGGTAAGGGGATGCTGTTTGAAGGGTTAGGGCAGACTCAATGGTCCAAATCACCACCTTCTGCATTGTAGGGATTCTATGATTGAGACAGATTGGGCAAAGAGAATGAATGAGCAATTGACTTCCGAAACAGGCTGCATAAGGATAATAACAGGGCACAATTTCAGACAGAATTACCACAGGATGAAGCATGGCATTCATCCCCAAACTCCATCAACAGACACATTGACCTGGACACCATATACAAACCACTACAGCTGAAACTGACACCCGGAAACGGCAAGAACATCCATCAACAGACACATCGACCTGGACCCCACATACAAATCACTGCAGCTGAAACTGACACCCGGAAGCGGCAAGAACAAACCAATATAAATACCGAAGAAACATCAAAGCAGCGCTTCACACGAGGCTCCAACAGCACTGATGATGTTCCCTAGCCAGGGAACGAAACGTTTGCAGCAAAAACTTCCAGCTCGGCGAGCAGAACCACAACAGAATTACCACCATCTGAAACAATTTAAGAGAAAAGAAAACAAATAGGAAATTCAGTCTCCTCACTTCAGGGACTGATTCTGAGCTGGCTACCCACAGCCAGTGTACTGTGCAAATGTAGATAAAAGGTGACCTGATAATGGGATACCAGCTCTGTGCAGTTTTTTCAGAATGACAATTATTTTACCCTCTACAACACTACCTGCATCCCCCTACACATCGTTCCCCAGCAGCATCTCATTCATCCACCCACAAAATCAGCCACTGGAGATATGCAAATGTCAAGTTAAGATATTAATAAACCTTCCATGCTTTAGAAACATTAGGATCTGCATTTGGACACTTGATACTGTTCTATTTGTTCATTACAATGCTGATTTATGTAAAAGAACATTTCACTGCTTTCTTGATCTGGTGCCTGAATTTGGACTGTGTTGCCCCACAAATAAATGCATTTGTGCAACCACTTAAATTCACCAAAATAACTCCGACTTGTTCAAATACGTGTAAAGAATGATTTCCATCAATGGCATGAGTTTGAGGAATAGTAATGTAAATGAAATTTATCACATATGTGGAACACAAAATAACAAAGCTGCCAGAAATGGTAGAGAGTAAAACTGTAGACCTCTTTCTGCTCTCCATCTCAGGATCACTGTGATTCTCTTCTTTGTTCTGACCCCTCAGTCCCTTACGGACTCAACTGGCTACTATAATGTGTCTGACTGTCAGGGTGTTGAGCAGCAGAATTAGATCAAATGGCAACAATGGATTAAGAACTGTAAGGAACCATTTAAATCCCACCCAGCTGGGATTCACTCTAATAGCTCGGCTATGAAATACAAAACTATGGTAGATTGTTGTTAGAATTACAACAGCATTTCTCTTTGTGCAATATTTAGTTTTTCATTTTCTGGAAGCAAATAGTGACAAAACGATCAAAGCTGAAAGTGACAATGAACCAAACAGAGCAAAGAAGTGGCTGTTATTGACAGGACATAGTTTATGCTTCATATAGGAGTTTTATCCAAGAAAGATAAAGGGAAATAATAAACATTGATCTGCCTCAGTATGACCTCAGGTGATAACAACCATCATATCAGATGCTGCCATGGCCACCAGGTAGCAAGTGGTGCAGGAAGACAGGCCACACTTTCCAGAGACAAAATATTAAGTGCCACTAAATTAACTGTTGTTAGGGAGAGAAAAGAAAATAGACTAAAATAGTTTGAAGCAAACATACTACCCGAGTCCAGGCTATCATATCTGTATTTTGATACAAAAAGACATGGACTTTGAATTAAGCAAATGGTTAAACATCACAACTGTCATCTCATTTAATCTCAGAAATGCCTATTCCAAGGTTTAATACACAGAGAGTTTATGGGATAAACCTGAGTCCACTTCCTGAAAGCTGATTGACATCTTTGTAAGTTTCAATGAGATTTTTGAACCTTGATTTAACTGACTTTGCAGTTTGAGCATTTCCCAGCCTGGTGTGGAAATCAGGAAGCTGAAGGGAGGCAAACCCAGAATCAGTGAAGATGGAAGCACACTTCTTATCAGGCTGGACAAATGGGAATGGTTTTCTTTGACTTAGCTCACCTATTTTAGAGTCATGAGAAGCTAAAGCTGCACAATATTGAAGATTGGATCCCATTCCGGTTGTATCTTCAGATCGTACTGGGATTTGGTCAATTTAAGTTTGGTTAGACATTCCTAATTTTAGACATTACTGGACCAGAATTCCACTCCAGATTCCACCACGTTACCCCACTTCCATCACACCTCTGGATGATGAGTTGAGTGGCCTCTTGCAGATGAGTAACAGAAGGTCCAAATACGAGGATGAAACCCTGTATGGAAGAGTTGTCTTCTGAGCAAAGTTTAAACAGGTTGCCAAAGAATCATATCATGAACAGTGACCTCAGACCCAAAGTGGACCAAATGCAGCTGGACCTCAGTTTGCTCTGGATTCCTCATTTGGGTAGGGGTGGGAGCAGGACAGCAAGGTGAGCTGGGACGATGAAGCAAATAGAAACAAAACCAAAGCTTTTGGAACAGATTCAATTCTGTAGAAGGGTCACCAGGCTCAAAACATTGACTTTGTTTTCTCTCCACAGATGCTACCAGACCTGCAGAGTTTCTCCAGAAATTTCTGTTTCTGATTCGATAATATCAATTTTTCTTTTGCAGGCATCGCTGGTTTAGATATCATTGGACTAAACAGTCATGCCAACCTCACTTATATCCGACGCAGTAAATCAAAACTCCAGAGTTAATTGAGACTAACCGACCAGTTTGAAAATATATGATAAAAAGTGACCTGGTATCTGCAGAAAGACGGTCAGCACTATCAGTCCCACAGTAAAACCAGCATATTTACACAGTTTCTGTACAAACCCAGAATACCAATGATAGCCAGGATCATGTCATATATTTTGTTGACATTGCGAATAATTCCGTGCATTTTCTGACTGTGTTACTCTGCCTCGAACAACCCGACTGAATTAAACCTAGAGTCAATGAAGCCAATCATCGATATTCTCTGGAAATCTCCACAGGGACATTCAGATTGCAGCATTTTCAAAGATTTTGTGTACAGTTTGGGTAAACAAATTCTGGCAGCTATCCACGTCAGAACACTGATGAGGTAGAATATGATGATACTGAATTGTTAAATAATACAACTGGATAATTTATGTGAATCAATGATCTTTTTTGTTGCAAAAGTATGCAGCACTTTATGAAATAATATGTAAAATACACTCCATTAAAGTCCATTTCAAATCATACAGAACAGAAAAGGCAAAGTGACCATAGTTCTGATCTTTATTAGACAGAGGTCACCGGTGGTAGTTTCACCTGAAGATCATGACATCTCAAACAAAGGGAAAGGTTGAGAAGGAGAGTCCTTCTTGGTAACCTCAGCCAGGGTGCCATTTGAACTTCTGCTATTAGTATTACAAGCCAGCTGCCCTGCCAACTGAGCTAAACCAGTTGTTCAGGGCTGTGCAGGTTAGGTGCATTAGACTGGGGTAAATGTAGAGTAGTAGGGTAGGGGGATGGGTCTGGGTGGGTTACTCTTCAGAGGCTCAGTGTGGACTTGTTGGGCCGAAGAGTCTGTTTCCACATTGTAGGGATTCTGGGGAAAAAAAGGCAATTGTGATTGTTGGCTCCGATTTCAAGGAGGTTGGAGTATAAGAGTAGGGAAGTCTTCCTGTAACTGTACAAGGTTCTGGTGAGACTACATCTGGAGTACTGTGAACAGTTTCAGTCCCTTTATTTCAGGAAAGGCATCATTCCATTGCAGGCAGTTCAGTGAAGATTCGCTCAGATGGTCCCGAGAATGGATGGATTGTCTTATGAACAAACGTTAAACAGTTTGGGACTGTACTCACTGGAATTCAGCAGAATGAGCTGTGATCTCATTGAAACATAGGCTTTGACAGGGCAAATGCAGGGAAGATGTTTCCTCTCATGGGAGGCTTGGCCAGTTCACCAAAACTGCACATCTTTGGAATGTGGGAGGAAACGGGTGCATCCTGAAGAAACCCACACAGACACAAGGAGAACGTGCAAACTCCACACAACAGTTACCAGTTTGTTGATGGCATTTGGAGGTTGCAGAAATGGGGCTTATGCAATGTAGAGATACCTAACTCAATTCTGGTTTTCTTCCATTGACCAGTCCCTTCCCACTTACATCTATAATTTCTCTGATACTTTACGTCAGTTTCAGAATTTCCAGTTTGCAGGCTCTAGCCACCTCCTCTTTACCGTGGACAAGCAATTCTTTCCCCATCCATCCCATCAGGGTGGTCTCAGGGCTCTCTGCTTCTTCCTGGAAAAATGGCCTGATGGGCCCTACCCACCACCACCCTCGTCCACCTGGCTGAGCTTATCCTCACCTGAAAAGCTTCTCTTAATGGCACTCACCTTCTTCAGGTCAGAGAGGTGGCCATGGATACCCACGTAGAGCCCAGTTATGTTGTCTCTTTGTGGGGTACGTGGACAAGGGAAGAAAAGCAGAATTGAGTTAGGTCTCTCTACACTCCATAAGCCCCATTTCTGCCACCTCCAAACGTCATCAACAAATATGTCCTCCCATCTCCTCTCCTCCCATGTCATCCTTCTGCAAGGACCATTCCCTCTGGGGGACTCTGGTGCACTCTTCCTTCATTCTGCAACCCCAGAAGGTGGGATATCTGTCCATTTACTTCCTCCATCATCAATACCTCAGCGGCTAAACACACCTTCTAGATGAAATCATGCTTAATCTATACTTCCCTCGATTTAGTTTACTGCAATCCCTGCTCAAAACGTGGTCTCTACTACACTGGGGAAACAAAGCATAGATTGGGTGACTGCTTTGCAGAACATCCACGTTCTGTGTGCAAAAAAATGTCCCTGAGCTTCCAGTTGCTTGAAACTTCAGCATCCCATCTTGCTCTCTGGCCTATATCACTGTGTCAGGCTTGCTGCATTGTTCCTGAACAGTGCCTCATTTTCTATTTGAGAGCTCTAGAGCCTTCTAGACTCTGAGTTCAACAATTTTAGAACTTGAAACACCTTCTCCCATTCCTTACCCCAACCCCAAGCCTTGTCCTTGCATGGTCTGCTATTACATACAACCCACTATTACCCATTAATTTATCCCCCTATTAGCTATTTGATTTCCCAGGCTGCTCCACTTCTCCGTCTACCCAACTGTTTAGCTGTCTCTCTGAGCTCCATCTCCCCTTTACTCCTTCCCTCCCTCACCCCCAACCCACTCTATCTTCTGCATAAAAAAACAACGCTTTCCTAGTGACTAGCAGCTCTGTGGAAGAGTCACTGGACCCAAAATGTTAAATCTTGATTTCTCTCCACAGCTACTGCCAGACTTGCTAAAGTCTTCCAGCAAATTCTGTTTTTGTTGGTGATATTAGACAAGATTACTTACAGTGTGGAAACAGGCCCTTTGGCCGAACAAGTCCACACCGACCCACAACCCACCCGGACCCATTCCCCCCCCCTTCACCTAACACTACAGGCAATTTAGCATGGCCAATTCACCTAACCTGCACATTTTTGGACTGTGGGAGGAAACTGGAGCACCGGAGGAAAGTCACGCAGACACAGGGAGAATGTGCAAACTCCACATAGATACTCACCTGAGGTGGGAATTGAACCTGGGTCTCTGGCACTGTGAGGCAGCAGTGCTAACCATTGTGCCACCGTGCCGCCCAGACTTGCTAAAGTCTTCCAGCAAATTCTGTTTTTGTTGGTGATATGTTGTGATTTGTTTAATTAAATGCCGATTGGAAGCTGCTGCTGTTCCAGACCAATCATGTGATGCTGAGTGACCGAGGGGCATCACGATTTGCTGAAACACTGGGGTTTCTCGAAGTCCCAATGGAAGCTTTGATTACAGAACGTTTAGGGGATCGATGGCAGCAAAACCTCCAAGCAGCTTCCCCAGTAGATTCGCAAATGGAAGTGTATTTAATTCTATCTTATTTTGTTCATTAAACTATACCTCTTACAGAATCCTGTACAATGATTTTTATTGGCCTCAGTATCATTATGGTTATGGGGTTTTAGTGTGGGCTCATTTGATATAATTAGCATTCCTTACAATATGGTACTTATTTGAATCAATTGCCTGTTACCTTCCCTGTTTTACTGTAGTGTTAGATGTGGAGCTGGAGTTGAGCAGGATTTTCTGAATTCTAATTCTGATATCTGCAGAATCTGAGCCAAAATGTAGAAAGAAGCACAAGCCTGGGTTATGGCCAGAGCTACTTTTACACTTGGATGTTATTCATTCACCCTCCATTTGCCTAAAATAGTCACATTCGCAATAGTGTTTATCACATTGTACACAGATCCTCAGAACACGGTCACCGGGCATGTGATATCAGAGTTAATCACTTATACTTGCAGTAACCAGCAGTTTTCTTCTGCTATGTTAAAGTTTTAGGTGAAAGTGAGGACTGCAGATGCTGGAGATCAGAGTGATGCTGAAAAAGCACAGCAGGTCATGCAACATCTGAGGAGCAGGAAAATCGACGTTTCGGGTAGGAGCCCTTCATTAGGAATGAGGCTGGGAGCCTCCGGGGTGGAAAGATAAATGGGAGGGGTGTGGGGATGGGGAGAAGGCAGCTAAGTGTGCAATAGGTCAGAGAGGAGGGTGGAGTGGACAGACAGGAAGGAGGATTGGCAGGTGGAACAGGTCATGAGGAAGGTGCTGAGCTGGAAGGTTGGAACTGGGGGAAGGTGGGGGGAGGGGAAATGAGGAAATGGTGAAGCCCACATTGATGCCCTGGGATTGAAGTGTTCCGAGACGGAAGATGAGGCATTCTTCCTCCAGGCGTAGGGGGTTGAGGGAGTGGCGGTGGAGGAGGCCCAGGACCTGCATGACCTTGTCAGAGTGGGAAGGGAGTTCAATTTCTGCCGACACTCATAAAAGATTTTATCTTTGTGACTAAGGCTGTGCAGGAACGTGAGCATAAAGTTAGTGCATGGTGTACTGAAGTTATGTCCCGAAGTTTGATTAGCTGCGAACAACATTATGTCATGATTGGAGCATTAACACTTGCTTCAGTTCAAGTGGACAAGTAGAGGTCATTTTAACTTAGTTGCTGTGCTTAATTGGTTAAAGTAGTTTAGTGCTGAAGGGCTGTACACTGATACTTTATATATGATTTTCAATTTCTTAAGTTTCATTTTTGGCTAACATAATGACCATGTGCTATTGCATTAGACAGTCTTGGGTATGTGGCCTGTGCCACTTCCACTGTAGGCCAAACACCTTGGTCAGCTGGATTGGTGATAGCCCTTGCATAGGTAAACAATTCCTCTTGTTGCTTGCATGGTATTCCTAACTTATCTGCTTTTGCACGCTCTATCCATGCAGTCACAGAGCAAGAAAAACCAACTTCCATTCACTGAGAGTGGAGCAAAGGGGAAGTTGGAGGGCTTGAGGGAGGTCAAGGAACTATAGGAAGCTGGAGAAATGGAAGGATTGGTGAATGGGGGAGAATAAGGAATGGGGCTGAATTCTGCCTGGGGAAAAGGTAAATGGAGATGGAGAAGAGGGACACTTGGAGGGAAGTCCCATGTGGAACCAAACCACCTTTTATCAACTATCATTCCTCCATCAAGTACATCCACTGGCCACTCATCCTGCTGTCAGTGGAGCCTGTTTCTTTTTTCTATGAATAGTTTCTATCAAATCTTCCCTTCACCTACTCTGCTGTAAGAAGAATATTCGCAGCTTCTCTTGGTTCCAACTATTCTTGCTATCACCCTTTATCCTCAATACCATTTCAGTTAAAACCCTTTTTGTGCGTTGCCATTTGTCCTATATTATGTTACCCAGTGTTGAGCAGAGTTCTCTGACTGGGACTTAACCAATGATTTTTAAAAATCTGGAGAAAATCTTTTGCTTTATCTTTGCATCTATTTGCTCCTTCATAATGTCAGAGGTGAGAATATTTGCTGATAACCGTGCAATGTTAAGCACCATGTGCAGCTCCTGTCCTTACTGTATCCTGGAGCCACTTGTCAAGCTGTTACTTCCAATTCTGGAATCTCCATCATTGAAAAAGACTAACTTGACAGATGCATTCACATTCATGTCCTACCTTAATTTGGAACTAGATTGGTATTCCTGCATTGTCACTGAATCAAAGTCATGGAATTCTCTACCTAAAATCAGTATAGATGCATTTTCACTGGCGAGACCAGTTGTTCAAGTCGGCAACTCACCAGCACTGTCTCAATGGAAGTGAATGACAAGCCTTGCTAGTGTTGGCCCTGTTGCTAAACTGTAAGTTAAAAACAAGATTGCTGGGAAATCATGTATCCATAACCCCTCAACACAAATGGAGCTCCATTTCAGGTGCATTGTTTGTAGATATGTTCTATGTTCAAAGTTATTATACATCTCTGGAGCAGGTGGGATTTGATCCCAGGCCTCCTTGACAAGACACACGGACTTTACCATAAGAGACCTTCAAATTATGGATTTATCAGGTGCAATTTTGGATTGATTGTCTAATCTATGTTATAACTCAGTCTGCAGATGTGCTATTTAGTTCCTGTAGAGGGAAGTAAACGTTTTGCCTTGGGAGCAGAGCATGATAATTGGAGCGGTTCTGAGAACATCCTTAAAACAGGTAAACATCTTACAACTCCAACAACTTTTCATAGACACAACAGGTTTTAAAACTAAATTGGTTGGTCAGCTTGTCTGAAACATCTTACAAAAGCAATAAAATTCATACTAAACATAAAACCTTTCTGCCTTCTCCCCATGCTCAGTAATTGGACTGCATTTTGCAGCTGAGGATGATGTAAAAATGCTGAAAATGTGTTGCTGGAAAAGCGCAGCAGGTCAGGCAGCATCCAAGGAACAGGAGAATCAACCTTTCGGGCATGAGCCCTTCTTCATTCCTGAAGAAGGGCTCATGCCCGAAAGGTCGATTCTCCTGCTCCTTGGATGCTGCCTGACCTGCTGCGCTTTTCCAGCAACACATTTTCAGCTTTGATCTCTAGCATCTGCAGTCCTCACTTTCTCCTAGATGATGTAAAAATGTCCTGTACTGAAAACGTTTCAAATTGATTAATGGTTTTGCTACTTTTAGTTTAGAATTTTCCAGACACATCAATGTCAGCAGCGCTTCCACTGACTGCCTGATTTTACAATATCATCTCAAAGGTTTCTTCTGTTTTGAGCAACTGTGCAAACATTGGAAAAAAAAAAGATGTTTTACAGTGCCCTTCCTGAGTGACTTCTGGATTCTCACCAGAAGTGAAATTCACTTTGAGTATATTCTGTCTGCATTTAGATCTCCATCTAACCTGCATCTTTATGTCCAAGACCTTTCCAAATGCTCGTTCCTTTTCAAAAAACTTTGAGCAAAGAGAGTTTTAACTACTTCAAGTTAAAGTAACAGTGGTGCAATATAGTTTGTATTTTGAAATACTTCCATTGGAAGCTTTGACGAAAAAAAGAGTAACAGGGATTTTAATGCTTGGCTTTTTTTTTAAACTGAAGACAATTCTTTGAGAAATCTAATCTAATCTAAAAATAAAGTGACAAAGTTGATTGATGAGGGAAGGGCTATAGATGTCATACTCATGGACTTCAGTAAGGCATTTGATAAGGTTCCCCATGGGAGGCTGATGGAGAAAGTAAAGTTACCGGAGCTCCAGGGTGTATTAGCTAGATGGATGGAGATCTGGCTGAGCAACAGGAGACAGAGAGTAGCAGTGAAGGGAGTTTCTCAAAATGGAGAACTGTGACCAGTGATGTTCCACAGGAATCCGTGTTGAGACCACTGTTGTTTGTTATATACATCAATGATCTGGAGTAATGTATAGGTGATCTGATTTGCAGATGACACGGAGATTGGTGGGTTAGCAGATGATGAAGGGGACTGTCAGAGAATGCAGCAGAATATAGATTGGAGAGTTGGGCAGAGAAACGGCAGCAGATGTAGTTCAATCCGGGCAAATGTGAGATGATGCATTTTGGAAGATCCAATTCGAGAGCGAACTACACGGTAAATGGAAATGCCCTTGGGGAAAATTGACGTACAGAGTGTTCAGGCCCTGAAGGTGGCAATGCAGGTCGATCGAGTGATCAAGAAGGCGTATGGCGTGCTTTCCTTCATCGGACATTGTTGAAGAAAATCTCAGATGCACACCTTGGGAACAGACTGAGCCTATTACATCTCATAATATGTCATGGGTAGCAGCCAGTCCATAAAACAAATGAATCGCGACTGCGTCGAAAAGCTCCAATTCAGTGGGGATTTATAAATGGCCCAACAACAATTTGCTTAACTAGACTCAGTACCACAACTTCGCCACAAGATGGCCGACTTACACTTGCATGCAGCAGAGTTGAGACCTTGCCAAGAGTGGGTATTAATGGTACATTGTTCTCTGTATTCACATGCTGTTTAGCGACAGTCTCCAGACAAGGCAGTTCATGAGTCATGCGAGAAAGCATACTATCTCATAGGTAAGGCAAGTCTATTTCGAGAGCAAATTATACAATGATGGAAGAGAAAGTTAAAAAATCAGACAACACCAGGTTATAGTCAAAGACATTTATTTGGAAGCACTAACTTTCAGAGTGCTGCTCCTTCATCAGGTGGTTGTGGAGTATAAGATTATAAGACATCGGTCTTTTTCAATGTATCATTTCAGTTACATCACACTGTAAACTTTTGCTCTAAATTCTGTGTCTTACGATTTTATATTCCATGACCATCAAAAGCGCTGCGAAGGCTAGTGCTTCTGAATAAACCTGTTGGACTATAATCTGGTGTTGTGTGATTTTTAACTTTGAACCGAATGCAATCTTCTAAGTATGGCTTAACCAACATAATATAAAGCTGCAACATGACATCCTGACTCTTGGACTCAATGTCCTGACCAATACTGGAAGTATGACACATACCTTCTTAATACCCTACCTACATGTGTGGCCACTTTCAGGGAGCGACAAACTTGAACCCTAATATCCCGCTGTAAATCGATATGTTCAGGGTTCTGCCCTTAACTGTATAGTTTTCCTTAACATTTGATCTCCTAAAGACTAGCATCTCACACTTAGACGGATTAAACACCATCTGCCATTTCTCCACCCATATCTGCAACTGATCTATATGCCGCTGCATTCACTCAAAATCTTCTACAATATCCACAACTCTACTGATCTTTGCATCATCTTCAAACTTACTAACCCATCCACCTACAACTTCATCCAAGTCATTTATATCTGTTACAAACAGTAGAGGTCCCAGTATGATTCCCTGCAGAACACCACTAGTAACCGTTCTCCAGTCAGAAGAACACCCTTCCACAACTACTCTCTGCCTTCTATGGGCAAACCAATTCTGAATCCATGCGGCCAAGTTACTGTGGATCCCATGCATTATACTCTTCTGGATGAGCCTACCATGAGGGACCTTGTCAAAAGCCTTACTAAAATCCATGGAGACAATATCCATCCACTCTACCCTCATCGATCACCTCCTCAAACAATTCAACCAAGTTAGTTTGACATGACCTTCCCTACACAAAGCCATGCTCACTGCCCCTAATTAGGCAGTGCTTTTCCAAATGTGCTTAAATCCGATCCCAGAAAATTCTGTCAATAGCTTCCCAACGACTGATGAAGGTCTCACCAGTTTATAAGTTTCTGATTTATCCCTAATTGCAGTCTTGAACAGAGGAACAACATTAGTTGCTTGCCAGTCTTCCGGTACCTCCAGTGGCTAGTGAAGATACAAATGTTGTGGTCAAGGTCCCAGTAATCTCCTCTCCTGCCTCACTCAAAAACCTGGCGTAGATAGCATCAAGCCCTTGCGACTTATCAAACTTAGTGCTCTTCAAAAAACCCAATATCACTTCTTTCTTGATCTCAAAATGCCCTTGCATATTAGCATGCTGCACACTAATCTCACTATCCTCTAAATCCTTCTTCTGGATGAATACTGACACAAAGTATTCATTTAGGATTTCAGAAGCCTCCAAATACAAGTTCCTCCTTTATTCTCAAATGGTCCTACCTTCTCCCTTATTATCCTCTTGTTTTTATTTTTTTTAACGTATGCCTAGAATGCCTTGGAATTCTCTTTAAACCTATTGTCAATTTCACGGTCCCTTCTTGCTCTACTAAATCCCTGCTCGAATTCTTTCCTGCTTTCTTTATATTCTTTACAGGCCTTGCCCAATTTTAACTTCCTAAACCTTCCATTTGCTTTTTTCATTTGTGAGTAAATTCACAACCTCCCTCTTTATCCAAGGTTCCCTTACCTTGCTATCCTTATCCTTTCTCCTTACTGGAACATGCCGCTCCCAATATTGACCCATTGGGAACTCCACTCCAAATCTTCCTCCAGCCAGAAATATATCCACTGACCATTGACTCTCTCTTTCCTATCACTCAGTTAATGTTGTATCCATGTTGCCCGTGCCTCTTGTACCACGACTTATAATCTTCCACACAATTTGTTGTGTGCTATCTTCTGGAAATCCATGTTAATCACATCAGTAACATTGCCTTCATCGACCCTTTCTGTTAAGTCATCAGAACACTTCAGCAAGATAGTTTTACACAATTTTCCCCTTGATATTTTTTAACCAACCTACCTTTATCCATGTGATTATCAGTTTTATCACAATAGTTGTTTCCAGAAGCTCTCCCAACACCAGTGTTAAACTGACAAGGCTGTCAATTCCAGGATTAATTTACAAATCTTCACAGAACAAGGTCATAATGTTGATAACCCTCCAGTCTCCTGACACCTCCTCTCAGTCCAGAGGAGACTGTAATGTTATGGCCAGTGCCCCTCTCACTTCAACCAGAATCCTTGGATGTATCTCATCCTGATCTGGTGTCCTGTTAACCCCGAGTGCCAACATCATTTGGACAGGGAATTGGTGAGGAAAAGTTTCCTCCTCAGCGTACGCGCACATTAACACTTTACTGATTAGTATCATAGCTGTTTTCTCACCCTCACTGGAAAGACTTAAAAATAAACTCTTATTTCTCTCCAGCACGAGGCCTCAGTCCGCGACCTCGCGCAGAGTCGGTTAAACGGCCGCGGTCTCGAGATCCCGCGTGACAACTCAGGGCGGGCCTTTACTCTCCTCCAGCTCTGATTGGTCAGAAATCTGTCAATCCCGTGCTTATAGCCAATAGAAGTGCGGTCCCGCGTTGGGAACGTCATCTGGAAGTGAATGTGGTTATAAAGAGAAGTCGATGGAGAGACTCGGCAGGTTTGGCAGCTTCTGTGGAGTTAAAACAAAGGTAACGTTTCAGATTCAGTGACCCTTCATCAGTACTGAAAGTAGCTCGGAAAAAATGCAGCTAGTGGCTCTCACTCCTGCAATAGGTGGAGATGGAGCCCAGAAAGAGAGAGAAGAGACTCAGATAAAGGGGATGGATAATTGTGAGGCAGGGAGAAATAAAAGCTGATACAGGGGAAAATGTAGCAGCAGATTACTGCAGATACTGGAATCTATTGTAAACAAGTCCCATTCCTGATGAAGGGCTTATTTCCGAAATGTGGACGGCACAGCATTTCTGCGTTTTTGGGGTTTCTCTTGAGGGAAGGATAGGATTGATAAATCAGTGGCTGAAAAGGTGGTGCAATGTGCAGGGATTCAGTTTCTTGGATCGTTGCGATCTCTTCTTGGACAGAAAAGATCTGTTCAAAAAGGATGGGTTTCACCTGAACTGGAAAGGGACCAATATCCGACTGGGGAGATTTGCTAGTTCTAGTTTCGGATCCTGTCAGCATTTTTAGATGGTGAGGTGGGAGCTTCTAAGTAACAGCACATAGACAGAAATATGAGGATGTTTCTGAATCAGAAAAGAGCAAGTTAAGACGGACATGAGCGGTCAGAGAATGATTTAACTCTCAGATAAGGCTGATAAGCTCAGCACGTGTGGGAATGTGGGTTTGGGATGTCAAAGCTACCACAGAAGCTTGGCTGAGGAATTGACAAGAGAGGCAGCTCAGGCTTTAGGTGTTATAGGAGGGATAGTAAGAGAGGAGAGGGAATGGCATATTTAATTAAGGAATACATTACTGCAATTAGAATAGATATTTCTGAGGGACTGTCGTAGTGTTAAAGTTTTGATTAGATTAGATTACTTACAGTGTGGAAACAGGCCCTTCGGCCCAACAAGTCCACACCGACCCGCTGAAGCAACACCCACCATTACCCTACCCTTACATTTACCCTTATCTAACACTATGGGCAATTTAGCATGGCCAATTCACCTGACCTGCACATTTTTGGACTGTGGGAGGAAACCGGAGCACCCGAGGAAACCCACGCAGACACGGGGGAGAATGTGCAAACTCCACACAGTCAGTCGTCTGAGGGGGAATTGAAACCGGGTCTCTGGCGTTGTTGGTGAAGAATTTGTTTAAATGTGTTCAAGAAAAATTTCTTTATCAATATATAAATGTTCCTGTAGAGAATGAGCAAACTTGAATATCTTTTCAAAACAAGGCAGTGCAAGTGACTGGAACTGGTGATTGTAATGCTGTTAGTTTTAAAAGTTATGGAAAAGGATAAATCTTCCAAAAAAGTTTAAAGCTCTTATTGGAATAAGGTAAAATTTAAGGGAATGATGCAATAACTTTCAAAATTGATTAGAGCAGACCGTTTACAGCTAAAAGTATGACTGACAAGTGGGAGTCTTTAATGTGATAATGAGAGTTCAGAAGCATATGGTCCTGTTGGTTGAAGGGTATAAAGTAGGTAGGAACATGCTTAAAAAGGAAATCAGAAAGGCAAAAATGGAAACTTAGATAACATTGGCAAGTAAGATTTAAGATAACCCAAAAAAGATTCTATAAACACTTGGAGAGAGAGAGAGAGAAAAAGACCCTTTAAAGATCAACAAAGTTGACTTTGTGTTGAACCTCAGGAGGTGGGAGAGATGGTAACTGAATATTTCACATCAATTATTACTGTTGGAAAAAGAAACGAGGGCTGGAGAACTCGGGGAAATAAATATTGATATTTTAAAAACAGTTCACATTACAGAAGAGGAAGAACTGGAGGTCTTAGAAAACATAAAGATAGATAACCCTCCAGTACCTGATTATGTGACCCAGGATGTTGTGGGAAGTTGGGTAGAAAATTGTGGGGCACCTAGTAGAAATATTTGTTTATCTATATGTTGGGGAAAGGGTTAACATTATTTGCCAGAAAGCCATTTTTGATTCGGCTGAGTGTTCCATTTGTGTCCCCAGCCAGAACTTTGCTGGCTATGCATTCCTTACTATGAGGTAATGTGAAAGGTTGTCCTTGTCTTACTTCTCAAGATAGTGTCTCCTCCTTTGCTGAATGATCAGCACAGGCTGTAAAACCAGTCAAGTTGACATAGACTTTCCAATTCGTCCCCTTCCTTCTCTAGATATTGCCTCTTCATGGTCATTCAGCCAATTAGGGTATCTCTGCTTAGTGTTAACTGGAGCAGGTGGTGATACTATTCCATTTGTCCACTTGTAGAATGCATAATAGTGCTTTAGTTTTGAACTTAATGACGAACCTCTAATTTAGTACCAATTGTAAGCATGCCAAACTGTGTAATTAACGATCAGCTCCTTTCTCTTTATAATCCTATGGTATCCTGAGGTATTCGGAATATAACCGAGCCACAGTTAGGATGGTGAACTCCATGATCTATCATGTAATAAACTAATCAGTTTGCAAGGTCTGAGTCTCGAGAGTTTTCTCCAACACTGAGCATGGGTGAAGAACCAAAGAACTGGAATTGGGCGTGTTGAGTATGAGAGTTAGAAAGTCATGTTGCAGCTATACAGGACTTTGGTTAGACCTTTGGAATGCTGTGCGCAATTCTGGTCTCCCCGTTGTAGGAAAGATGTTGTTAAACTTGAAAGGTTTCAGGAAAGATATACGAGGTTTTGCCAGGGTTGGAAGTTTTGAGCGGTAGGGGGAAGTTGAATAGGCTGAGGCTATTTTTCAGGAGTATTGGAGGCTGAGGGGGTGACCTTTATAGAGGTTAACAAAATCATGAGGGGCATGGATAGGGTGAATTGCCAAGGTCTCTTTCCAAGGGGAGAGGAGTGCAAAACTAGAGGGTATAGGTTTAGGAGACGGAGTTAGACAATCAGAAGGACTTTGAGAAAGGAATCCAGAGCAGCGCAGTGACACAGGATTGTTCCCAATTGTCAAACTTACTGTTGTTTCTGGCATTCATACCTGCATTTCATTTCACTTAATTCAATGAAATCGGTCATTTCTTTCACGATCACACCAGCTGGTAACATTTATATCGCAACAGAACAGCTAACACTTTCATAGATTTTATAAAATGTGATTCACACCTGTCCAAGAAAGCAAATGAATTAATGATGAACATGGAACATTTTGAATACAGGTAAACAGGTGAGAATGTAAAATCGAGAATTTAGAGGACAACATGCTCCATTATAAAGATTAAATCACATACTTTTTAAAATCTGTGTGTCTTTTGACTGCAAATGTATTTTCAGCAATACTTTACTTGGTCTGTTTCCATTCAGTTCATTCTGGCCTGATGCTGATGTATCCACTTTTATCATGACAAATTAAATGAAGTTAATTTTGACCCATCCAGCATGCAGGTACAGCAGGCAGAGAAGAAAGCTAATAGCTTGCTGCCCTTCATAACAAGAGGAATTGAGTATAGAAGCAAAGAGGTTTTTCAGCTGTACAGGGCCTGGTGAGACCGCACCTGGAATATTGTGTGCAGTTTTGGTCTCCAAATTTGAGGAAGGATATTCTGGCTATTGAGGAATGCAGCGTAGATCACGAGGTCAATTCTTGGAATGGCGGGACTATCTTATGTTAAAAGATTGGAGCGACTGGGCTTGCATACCCTTGAGTTTAGAAGGCTGAGAGGGGATCTGATTGAGACGTATAGATTATTAAAGGATTGGACACTCTGGAGGCAGGAAGCATGTTTCCGTTGATGGGTGAGTCCCGAACCAGAGGACACAGTTTAAAAATAAGGGGTAGGCCATTTAGAACAGAGAGTTGAGGAGAAACGTCTTCACCCAGAGATTGGTGGGTGTGTGGAATGCTCTGCCCCAGAAGACTGTGTGAGCCAAGTCTCTGGAAACTTTCAAGAAAGAGTTGGATAGAGCTCTTGAGGATAGTGGAATCAAGGGATATGGGGATAAGGCAGGAACAGGATGCTGATTGAGGATAATCAGTCATGATCATAATGAATGGTGGTGCTGGCTCGAAGGGCAGAATGGCCTACTCCTGCACCTATTGTCTATTGTTTATATTATGTCAGATGACAATAACGTATTCAAAGACATGAATTTTAAATGGTATCTTAAACAGGAGAAGGACCTGTTTACTCGGAATTATGATACTGGCCGAAGGAAAGTGCAGCCTCCCAACCTGCACCAGTCGTTACCTCATGGCAGTGGTGACAGCAGACCTATTTATTATAATCACAGAGGTTATTCTGTGGCAGATTAAATGTTATTAATTTCCCTGTCTTTCCTGGATCTCACCACTATTTGTAGTGTTCACAATGTTCTGATTCATTCAGCCAAAAACTGTTCTGTCTGGTTGACAGTTACCTCCTCTTTGATCGATGTAATTGTCATCTATTTCCAGAACGTGGATACACAGTATTGCACCAAGAAAAATGCAGCTGTTGTCTGAATACCATGCATTCTAGTCTATTTTTAATAAATCCCCTTCTACTATAGATATGAACCGACAGAGGTAATTGCCAATTGTTTCTGTTATCCAAAGCAGAATTATTTTTCTGTGCCGGTTGGGTGGGATTTGACTGTTTTGATTGGGTTTTAATGCCCTTGGTTCCATACACTTTCATTCTGTCGTTCAGTACCGACAGTGAGATATATTTTTATGACAAGTTGGGCCCATCAGAGACTGAAGGGCCATAGCAAAGGAGAGAATCCCAGTGACCCAGGGATGGAAAGCAGAAGAAAGACTGATTTTACTTTTGTCGTATCCGACACTTTCATCATTCTGTGGTGGTGGTGCAAGAATTATAGAATTCTTTCATTATAACATTCGGGAACATACCTGAGACATTACAACAGTTCAGAATTTATATTTGCAATGGTTGGCGTTTCACTGGTGAATTTAAATTGCTGCATAAACACTCAGTTCAAGTTCAGACTGCAAGTCAAAAATGAAATATCCTGTCATATTAATTATCCAATTAATAAATAAAACAAAATATCTGACAGTAGTCTAGAGAACCCAGTATATACATTGCATGAATGAAAAAAACAGTCACAAAGGCTATTGCGAATAACTGGAACCCAACCATTGATCCTTCTACTATCCACTCCAAACATTGCACGTTCTGTTTGCTATGAATTCTCAATTCAAGTCAGTATATTATCCTGATCCCATTTGCTTTGATGTTGCAAACTAACATTTTACGTGGGACTTTGTCAAAAGGTCTGTGAAAATCCAAGTACCCACGTCCACTGGATCTTCCTTATCTATTCTGAGATAATACCAACTTAACAGAATTATTTGAGCAAGTGACAAAGTTGATTGATGAGAGAAGGGCTGTAGATGTCATATACATGGATTCAATAAGGCATTTGATAAGGCTCCCCAAGGCAGGCTGATGGAGAAAGTGAAGTTGCATGGGATCCAGGGTGTACTAGCTAGATGGAAAGAGAATTGGCTGGACAACAGGAGACTGTGAGCAATAGTGGAAGGGAGTTTCTCAAAATGAAGAACTGTGACCAGTGGTGGAGTAGCAGTTAGTGAAGGGGACTGTCAGAGAATGCAGCAAAATATGGATAGATTGGAGAGTTGGGCAGAGAAATGGCAGATGGAGTTCAGTCTAGGCAAATGCGAGGTGATGCATTTTGGAAGACCCAGTTCTCAAGCAAACTATACAGTAAATTAGAATCCCTACAGTGTGGAAACAGGCCATTTGGCCCAACAAGTCCACACCAACCCAGTCCCCTACACCAATTACTCTAGACTTCCCCTATCTAATGCACCTTGCTTACATATTCCCGAACACAATGGGTAATTTAGCAAGGTCATTCACCTAATCTGCACATCTTTGGACTTCAGCCCTGGGGAAATTGACATACAGAGAGATCTGCGTGTTCAGGCCCATATTTCCCTGAAGGTGGCAATGCAGGTCAATAGAGTGGTCAAGAAGGCATATGGCATGCTTTCCTACATCGAACGGGGTATTGAGTACACGATTTGCAGGTCATGTTATAGTTGTATAGGACTTTGGTTCGGCCACATTTGGAATACAGCATACAGTTTTGGTTGCTACATTACCAGAAGGATATGGGTACTTTGGAGAGGATGCAGAGGAGATTCACCAGGATGTTGCCTGGTATGGAGGGTGCTAGCTATTTAGAGAGGTTGAGTAGAATAAGATTATTTTCATTAAAAAGATGGAGTTTGAGGTGGCGATCCTGACTGGGGTCGACAAAATCATGAGAGGTATAGACAGGGTGGATAGCAAGAAGCTTTTTTTCCCAGAGTGGGGGACTTAATTACTAGTTCAAGGCGGGGATGGGAAAGGGTTAAGGTAAATATGCGTGGAAAGTTCTTTATGCAGAGAAGAGGTAGAGATGGACATGATAGCGTCGTTTAAGATGTATCCAGACAGCTACATATTATCCTTTA
>NW_026867468.1:992265-997265 GCF_020745735.1 Hemiscyllium ocellatum | reverse complement strand
GGCAAGGGTCAGCCTGCACCCTTGCTGGCAGCACCCAGGGGAACCAGGACGCTTGCATCTCTCGCCTTCATTTTCGACACAAACGCCTGAGGAGGGAAGCCAACCCTCCGTGTGTCAAGAGACCGTCCCCGCCCCGGCCTCCGACTGATTCTTAGAACGGACGGAAAGAGTCAGGCAAGCCTGTTAAGACTTCCGCGAACTCTCCGGCTTGCACTGAGACGCGAGGTCGATGTGCTCAGCACCACGGGGCCCCTTTCGCCTGCAGGTCCCGAGCCGCCAACATGTTCTAAGTATCGTGTTCTCCAAACCTGGGTGACGGGCACCGCAGGGAGGCAGAGCCATCGCACTTGCCGGGTGGCAGAGGAAGGACCGGACTATGTACAATAGCGGCCAACGACTCCCAGAGCCGGTGTGCGGCGCCTGCTCTCAGCCTAAGAGGCTTTTGGGAGTGCTCAGGCAAGGGTCAGCCTGCACCCTTGCTGGCAGCACCCAGGGGAACCAGGACGCTTGCATCTCTCGCCTTCATTTTCGACACAAACGCCTGAGGAGGGAAGCCAACCCTCCGTGTGTCAAGAGACCGTCCCCGCCCGGCCTCCGACTGATTCTTAGAACGGACGGAAAGAGTCAGGCAAGCCTGTTAAGACTTCCGCGAACTCTCCGGCTTGCACTGAGACGCGAGGTCGATGTGCTCAGCACCACGGGGCCCCCTTCGCCTGCAGGTCCCGAGCCGCCAACATGTTCTAAGTATCGTGTTCCCCAAACCTGGGTGACGAGCACCGCAGGGAGGCAGAGCCATCGCACTTGCCGGGTGGCAGAGGAAGGACCGGACTATGTACAATAGCGGCCAACGACTCCCAGAGCCGGTAGTGCGGCGCCTGCTCTCAGCTTAAGAGGCTTTTGGGAGTGCTCAGGCAAGGGTCAGCCTGCACCCTTGCTGGCAGCACCCAGGGGAACCAGGACGCTTGCATCTCTCGCCTTCATTTTCGACACAAACACCTGAGGAGGGAAGCCAACCCTCCGTGTGTCAAGAGACCGTCCCCGCCCCGGCCTCCGACTGATTCTTAGAACGGACGGAAAGAGTCAGGCAAGCCTGTCAAAGATTTGAGCAGATGTCAAAATCTTTTAAGACTTCCGCGAACTCTCCGGCTTGCACTGAGACCCGAGGTCGATGTGCTCAGCACCACGGGGCCCCTTTCGCCTGCAGGTCCCGAGCCGCCAACATGTTCTAAGTATCGTGTTCCCCAAACCTGGGTGACGAGCACCGCAGGGCGGCAGAGCCATCGCACTTGCCGGGTGGCAGAGGAAGGACCGGACTATGTACAATAGCGGCCAACCACTCCCAGAGCCGGTAGTGCGGCGTGCGAGGTCTGCTCTCAGCGGAAGAGGGTTTTGGGAATGCTCAGGCAAGGGCCAGCCTGCACCCTTCCTGGCCGCTCCCACGGGAACCAGGCTACTTGCAATCCTTTCCCCCAATAGCAAGTGCCTTTTGGAGGGACGGCCGGAGTCAACGTGGGGTTTGCCCGCCCTCCAAAGTGTCAAGAGACCGCCGCACAGGCCTCTGACTGATTCTTAGAACAGGCAGCAAGAGTTGGGTAAGTCTGTCGAAAATTTGACAAAGTGTCAAAAATTAGACTTCCGAGAGCTCTTGGGCATGCACACAGGCCTGTCATTCAAGTGCTCTGCCCGCGGAACCGTTTTTCGGATGCCTTTCAAAGTGGTCCCGCGCCGCCATTTTGTTCTAAAAATCGTGTTCCCAGAAATCTCCGGGTACCCCGCCAACCTCACTGTGTCACAATGTCAAGTGGCACTGAATGGGTCTGAATTTCAAATTCGACTGCTTCGCTCTGGAACTCCAACCCGGCAAAACCGTTTGGATTTTTCCCGGTCCAGACTTCCGCGGCAGACAAAGTTAAAGTTTTCGGGCTGCAGACTCAAAACGACATCTGGCCAACCGCCGGGCTCAATTCGCCCAGTTCCTCCGGCACTTCGGAACTCATGTTCGGCATGAGTTTTTGAATCTTTCCCGATGCTTCGGCATTTTCCTCCGCTGACACTTAGAATATTTTTCACACTTGGCCGAAAATTTTTCTAAGTTTTTCTGGTTACTGATTTCTTCTTTTCGGGCATTTTTCTAAGTTTTCTTGGTTACTCATTTCTCATTTTCAAACATTTTTCTAAGTTTTTCTGGTTACTGATTTCTTCTTTTTGGGCATTTTTCTAAGTTTTCTTGGTTACTCATTTCTCATTTTCAAACATTTTTCTAAGTTTTTCTGGTTACTCATTTCTCATTTTCAAACATTTTTCTAAGTTTTTCTGGTTACTGATTTCTTCTTTTTGGCATTTTTCTAAGTTTTCTTGGTTACTCATTTCTCATTTTCAAACATTTTTCTAAGTTTTTCTGGTTACTGATTTCTTCTTTTTGGGCATTTTTCTAAGTTTTCTTGGTTACTCATTTCTCATTTTCAAACATTTTTCTAAGTTTTCTGGTTACTCATTTCTCATTTTCAAACATTTTTCTAAGTTTTTCTGGTTACTGATTTCTTCTTTTTGGGCATTTTTCTAAGTTTTCTTGGTTACTCATTTCTCATTTT
Organism: Hemiscyllium ocellatum; assembly: GCF_020745735.1. Classification (NCBI taxonomy): domain Eukaryota; kingdom Metazoa; phylum Chordata; class Chondrichthyes; order Orectolobiformes; family Hemiscylliidae; genus Hemiscyllium; species Hemiscyllium ocellatum. The sequence goes on along the minus strand of NW_026867468.1, from coordinate 994,674 downwards.
CAAACATTTTTCTAAGTTTTTCTGGTTACTCATTTCTCATTTTCAAACATTTTTCTAAGTTTTTTCTGGTTACTGATTTCTTCTTTTGGGCATTTTTCTAAGTTTTCTTGGTTACTCATTTCTCATTTTCAAACATTTTTCTAAGTTTTTTCTGGTTACTCATTTCTCATTTTCAAACATTTTTCTAAGTTTTTCTGGTTACTCATTTCTGCTTTTCCAACGTTTTACTAAGTTTTGCTGGTTACTGAGTTCACACTTTTAAACATTTTCGGGCATTTTTCTACGTTTTTCATGTTACTCATTTAGCACTTTCAGGCACTTTCCTATGCTTTCCTGCTTACTGATTTCACACTTTTAAGCATCTTCGGGCATGTTCCCTAAGTTTTGCAGTTCATTCGTTTGGGACAGTCAGGCAACTTTCCTAAGCTTTCCTGGTAACCGAATTCACATTGTTGAGAACTTTGGAACCCTTCCCTAAGCTGTGCTGGTTACTCACTTTACCTCTTCAGACACTTGCCCCCGTTGTGACAGAGACCACTTCCCGACTCGGGAAATGCACCAAATTCGGCCTGAACTCAGAGGGCAGTCCCCCCTCGAAGGCGTGGAAGTCGGCAGAATCGCCGGGTCAAATCCGGCTGAGCTACCCGGCTTGGAAGCCTCAAAGTCGGTATGAGCTGTCAGGTTCACTCCCATCCCCGTTTGGACCACTTCCCGACTCGGGAAATTCACCAAATTCGGCCTGAACTCAGAGGACAGTCCCCCCTCGAAGGCGTGACAGTCGGCAGAACCGCCGGATCAAATCCGGCTGAGCTACCCGGCCCCGAAGCCTCAAAGTCGGTAAGAGCTGTCAGGTTCACTCCCATCCCCGTTTGGACCACTTCCCGACTCGGGAAATTCACCAAATTCGGCCTGAACTTATACAACAGTCCCCCCTCGAAGGCGTGACAGTCGGCAGAACCGCCGGATCAAATCCGGGTGAGCTACCCGGCTTGGAAGCCCCAAAGTCGGTAAGAGCTGTCAGGTTCACTCCCATCCCCGTTTGGACCACTTCCCGACTTAGGAAATTCACCAAATTCGGCCTGAACTTAGAGGAGAGTCCCCGCTCGAAGGCGTGGAAGTCGGCAGAATCGCCGGGTCAAATCCGACTGAGCTACCCGGCCCCGAAGCCTCAATGTCGGTAAGAGCTGTCAGGTTCACTCCCATCCCCGTTTGGACCACTTCCCGACTCGGGAAATTCACCAAATTCGGCCTGAACTTAGACAACAGTCCCCCCCTCGAAGCCGTGGCAGTCGCTAGAACCGCCGGATCAAATCCGGTTGAGCTACCCGGCTTGGAAGCCCCCAAAGTCGGTATGAGCTGTCAGGTTCACTCCCATCCCCGTTTGGACCACTTCCCGACTTAGGAAAATCACCAAATTCGGCCTGAACTCAGAGGACAGTCCCCCCTCGAAGGCGTAGAAGTCGGCAGAACCGCCGGATCAAATACGGCTGAGCTACCCGGCCCCGAAGCCACAAAGTCGGTATGAGCAGTCAGGTTCAGTCCCATCCCAGTTTGGGCCTTTTCCCGACTTAGGAAATTCGCCAAATTCGGCCTGAACTTATACAACAGTCCCCCCCTCGAAGGCGTGACAGTCGCAGAACCGCCGGGTCAAATCCGGCTGAGCTACCCGATTTGGAAGCCTTCAACACAAAACCCATCCGGCAATGCCACTCAAAAAGGGCCCAAATTCAGAAACACCCCCTTCAAAAGGTACCACTTCCTCGGAGACACGACCGGGACACGCTCCCCTCGGCGAAAATTAAGCCCCCACCACTAACTGAAGCCAACCGCAGCCCAAACTTCAACGGAGAAATCAGTAACCAATTCAAAAATGCACTTGGTTACTGATTTCTACTGCTTCAAAAATATTCTAAGTGTCGCTGGTTACTGATTTGTACTGCTTCAAAAATATTCTAAGTGTCAGCGGTTACTGATTTGTACTGCTCCAAAAATATTCTAAGTGTCGCTGGTTACTGATTTGTACTGACTGACAAATATTCTATGTGTCGCTGGTTACTGATTTGTACTGCTCGAAAAATATTCTAAGTGTCGCTGGTTACTGATTTGTACTGCTTCAAAAATATTCTAAGTGTCACGGTTACTGATTTGTACTGCTTCAAAAATATTCTAAGTGTCAGCTGGTTACTGATTTGTACTGACAAAAATATTCTAAGTGTCGCTGGTTACTGATTTGTACTGCTCAAAAATATTCTAAGTGTCAGTGGTTACTGATTTGTACTGCTCCAAAAATATTCTAAGTGTCGCTGGTTACTGATTTGTACTGCTCCAAAAATATTCTAAGTGTCGCTGGTTACTGATTTGTACTGCTTCAAAAATATTCTAAGTGTCAGCTGGTTACTGATTTGTACT
>NW_026867468.1:974765-979765 GCF_020745735.1 Hemiscyllium ocellatum | reverse complement strand
CCAGAGCCGGTTGTGCGGCGTCTGCTCTCAGCCTAAGAGGCTTCTGGGAGTGCTCAGGCAAGGGTCAGCCTGCACCCTTGCTGGCAGCACCCAGGGGAACCAGGACGCTTGCATCTCTCGCCTTCATTTTCGACACAAGCGCCTGAGGAGGGACGCCACCCCTCCCCTTGCGTCAAGAGACCTCCCCACCAGCCTCTGACTGATTCTTAGAACGGACGGAAAGAGTCGGGCAAGCCTGTCAAAGCTTTGAGCGAATGTCAAAAGCTTTAGACTTCCGCGAACTCTCCGGCTTGCACTGAGACGCGAGGTCGATGTGCTAAGCACCACGGGGCCCCTTTCGCCTGCAGGTCCCGAGCCGCCAACATGTTCTTAGTATCGTGTTCTCCAAACCTGGGTGACGGGCACCGCAGGGAGGCAGAGCCATCGCACTTGCCGGGTGGCAGAGGAAGGACCGGACTATGTACAATAGCGGCCAACGACTCCCAGAGCCGGTAGTGCGGCGTCTGCTCTCAGCCTAAGAGGCTTCTGGGAGTGCTCAGGCAAGGGTCAGCCTGCACCCTTGCTGGCAGCACCCAGGGGAACCAGGACGCTTGCATCTCTCGCCTTCATTTTCGACACAAACGCCTGAGGAGGGAAGCCAACCCTCCGTGTGTCAAGAGACCGTCCCCGCCCCGGCCTCCGACTGATTCTTAGAACGGACGGAAAGAGTCAGGCAAGCCTGTTAAGACTTCCGCGAACTCTCCGGCTTGCACTGAGACGCGAGGTCGATGTGCTCAGCACCACGGGGCCCCTTTCGCCTGCAGGTCCCGAGCCGCCAACATGTTCTAAGTATCGTGTTCTCCAAACCTGGGTGACGGGCACCGCAGGGAGGCAGAGCCATCGCACTTGCCGGGTGGCAGAGGAAGGACCGGACTATGTACAATAGCGGCCAACGACTCCCAGAGCCGGTAGTGCGGCGCCTGCTCTCAGCCTAAGAGGCTTTTGGGAGTGCTCAGGCAAGGGTCAGCCTGCACCCTTGCTGGCAGCACCCAGGGGAACCAGGACGCTTGCATCTCTCGCCTTCATTTTCGACACAAACGCCTGAGGAGGGAAGCCAACCCTCCGTGTGTCAAGAGACCGTCCCCGCCCCGGCCTCCGACTGATTCTTAGAACGGACGGAAAGAGTCAGGCAAGCCTGTTAAGACTTCCGCGAACTCTCCGGCTTGCACTGAGACGCGAGGTCGATGTGCTCAGCACCACGGGGCCCCCTTCGCCTGCAGGTCCCGAGCCGCCAACATGTTCTAAGTATCGTGTTCCCCAAACCTGGGTGACGAGCACCGCAGGGAGGCAGAGCCATCGCACTTGCCGGGTGGCAGAGGAAGGACCGGACTATGTACAATAGCGGCCAACGACTCCCAGAGCCGGTAGTGCGGCGCCTGCTCTCAGCTTAAGAGGCTTTTGGGAGTGCTCAGGCAAGGGTCAGCCTGCACCCTTGCTGGCAGCACCCAGGGGAACCAGGACGCTTGCATCTCTCGCCTTCATTTTCGACACAAACACCTGAGGAGGGAAGCCAACCCTCCGTGTGTCAAGAGACCGTCCCCGCCCCGGCCTCCGACTGATTCTTAGAACGGACGGAAAGAGTCAGGCAAGCCTGTCAAAGATTTGAGCAGATGTCAAAATCTTTTAAGACTTCCGCGAACTCTCCGGCTTGCACTGAGACCCGAGGTCGATGTGCTCAGCACCACGGGGCCCCTTTCGCCTGCAGGTCCCGAGCCGCCAACATGTTCTAAGTATCGTGTTCCCCAAACCTGGGTGACGAGCACCGCAGGGCGGCAGAGCCATCGCACTTGCCGGGTGGCAGAGGAAGGACCGGACTATGTACAATAGCGGCCAACCACTCCCAGAGCCGGTAGTGCGGCGTGCGAGGTCTGCTCTCAGCGGAAGAGGGTTTTGGGAATGCTCAGGCAAGGGCCAGCCTGCACCCTTCCTGGCCGCTCCCACGGGAACCAGGCTACTTGCAATCCTTTCCCCCAATAGCAAGTGCCTTTTGGAGGGACGGCCGGAGTCAACGTGGGGTTTGCCCGCCCTCCAAAGTGTCAAGAGACCGCCGCACAGGCCTCTGACTGATTCTTAGAACAGGCAGCAAGAGTTGGGTAAGTCTGTCGAAAATTTGACAAAGTGTCAAAAATTAGACTTCCGAGAGCTCTTGGGCATGCACACAGGCCTGTCATTCAAGTGCTCTGCCCGCGGAACCGTTTTTCGGATGCCTTTCAAAGTGGTCCCGCGCCGCCATTTTGTTCTAAAAATCGTGTTCCCAGAAATCTCCGGGTACCCCGCCAACCTCACTGTGTCACAATGTCAAGTGGCACTGAATGGGTCTGAATTTCAAATTCGACTGCTTCGCTCTGGAACTCGAACCCGGCAAAACCGTTTGGATTTTTCCCGGTCCAGACTTCCGCGGCAGACAAAGTTAAAGTTTTCGGGCTGCAGACTCAAAACGACATCTGGCCAACCGCCGGGCTCAATTCGCCCAGTTCCTCCGGCACTTCGGAACTCATGTTCGGCATGAGTTTTTGAATCTTTCCCGATGCTTCGGCATTTTCCTCCGCTGACACTTAGAATATTTTTCACACTTGGCCGAAAATTTTTCTAAGTTTTTCTGGTTACTGATTTCTTCTTTTCGGGCATTTTTCTAAGTTTTCTTGGTTACTCATTTCTCATTTTCAAACATTTTTCTAAGTTTTTCTGGTTACTGATTTCTTCTTTTTGGGCATTTTTCTAAGTTTTCTTGGTTACTCATTTCTCATTTTCAAACATTTTTCTAAGTTTTTCTGGTTACTCATTTCTCATTTTCAAACATTTTTCTAAGTTTTTCTGGTTACTGATTTCTTCTTTTTGGGCATTTTTCTAAGTTTTCTTGGTTACTCATTTCTCATTTTCAAACATTTTTCTAAGTTTTTCTGGTTACTGATTTCTTCTTTTTGGGCATTTTTCTAAGTTTTCTTGGTTACTCATTTCTCATTTTCAAACATTTTTCTAAGTTTTCTTGGTTACTCATTTCTCATTTTCAAACATTTTTCTAAGTTTTTCTGGTTACTGATTTCTTCTTTTTGGGCATTTTTCTAAGTTTTCTTGGTTACTCATTTCTCATTTTCAAACATTTTTCTAAGTTTTTCTGGTTACTCATTTCTCATTTTCAAACATTTTTCTAAGTTTTTCTGGTTACTGATTTCTTCTTTTTGGGCATTTTTCTAAGTTTTCTTGGTTACTCATTTCTCATTTTCAAACATTTTTCTAAGTTTTTCTGGTTACTCATTTCTCATTTTCAAACATTTTTCTAAGTTTTTCTGGTTACTCATTTCTGCTTTTCCAACGTTTTACTAAGTTTTGCTGGTTACTGAGTTCACACTTTTAAACATTTTCGGGCATTTTTCTACGTTTTTCATGTTACTCATTTAGCACTTTCAGGCACTTTCCTATGCTTTCCTGCTTACTGATTTCACACTTTTAAGCATCTTCGGGCATGTTCCCTAAGTTTTGCAGTTCATTCGTTTGGGACAGTCAGGCAACTTTCCTAAGCTTTCCTGGTAACCGAATTCACATTGTTGAGAACTTTGGAACCCTTCCCTAAGCTGTGCTGGTTACTCACTTTACCTCTTCAGACACTTGCCCCCGTTGTGACAGAGACCACTTCCCGACTCGGGAAATGCACCAAATTCGGCCTGAACTCAGAGGGCAGTCCCCCCTCGAAGGCGTGGAAGTCGGCAGAATCGCCGGGTCAAATCCGGCTGAGCTACCCGGCTTGGAAGCCTCAAAGTCGGTATGAGCTGTCAGGTTCACTCCCATCCCCGTTTGGACCACTTCCCGACTCGGGAAATTCACCAAATTCGGCCTGAACTCAGAGGACAGTCCCCCCTCGAAGGCGTGACAGTCGGCAGAACCGCCGGATCAAATCCGGCTGAGCTACCCGGCCCCGAAGCCTCAAAGTCGGTAAGAGCTGTCAGGTTCACTCCCATCCCCGTTTGGACCACTTCCCGACTCGGGAAATTCACCAAATTCGGCCTGAACTTATACAACAGTCCCCCCTCGAAGGCGTGACAGTCGGCAGAACCGCCGGATCAAATCCGGTTGAGCTACCCGGCTTGGAAGCCCCAAAGTCGGTAAGAGCTGTCAGGTTCACTCCCATCCCCGTTTGGACCACTTCCCGACTTAGGAAATTCACCAAATTCGGCCTGAACTTAGAGGAGAGTCCCCGCTCGAAGGCGTGGAAGTCGGCAGAATCGCCGGGTCAAATCCGACTGAGCTACCCGGCCCCGAAGCCTCAATGTCGGTAAGAGCTGTCAGGTTCACTCCCATCCCCGTTTGGACCACTTCCCGACTCGGGAAATTCACCAAATTCGGCCTGAACTTAGACAACAGTCCCCCCTCGAAGCCGTGGCAGTCGCTAGAACCGCCGGATCAAATCCGTTGAGCTACCCGGCTTGGAAGCCCCAAAGTCGGTATGAGCTGTCAGGTTCACTCCCATCCCCGTTTGGACCACTTCCCGACTTAGGAAATCACCAAATTCGGCCTGAACTCAGAGGACAGTCCCCCCTCGAAGGCGTAGAAGTCGGCAGAACCGCCGGATCAAATACGGCTGAGCTACCCGGCCCCGAAGCCTCACAGTCGGTATGAGCAGTCAGGTTCAGTCCCATCCCAGTTTGGGCCATTTCCCGACTTAGGAAATTCGCCAAATTCGGCCTGAACTTATACAACAGTCCCCCCTCGAAGGCGTGACAGTCGCTAGAACCGCCGGGTCAAATCCGGCTGAGCTACCCGATTTGGAAGCCTTCAACACAAAACCCATCCGGCAATGCCACTCAAAAAGGGCCCAAATTCAGAAACACCCCCTTCAAAAGGTACCACTTCCTCGGAGACACTACCGGGACACGCTCCCCTCGGCGAAAATTAAGCCCCCACCACTAACTGAAGCCCACCGCAGCCCCAACTTCAACGGAGAAATCAGTAACCAATTCAAAAAT
>NW_026867468.1:957265-962265 GCF_020745735.1 Hemiscyllium ocellatum | reverse complement strand
GGACCGGACTATGTACAATAGCGGCCAACGACTCCCAGAGCCGGTTGTGCGGGGCTCGAGGTCTGCTCTCAACATCACATGCTTTTGGATGTGCTCAGGCAAGGGTCAGACCACATCCTTCCTGGCAGCACCCAAAGCAACCAGGCCGCTCGCGTCTCTCGCCTTCATTTTTCGACACAAGCGCCTGAGGAGGGACGCCACCCCTCCCCTTTGCGTCAAGAGACCTCCCCACCGGCCTCTGACTGATTCTTAGAACGGACGGAAAGAGTCGGGCAAGCCTGTCAAAGCTTTGAGCGAATGTCAAAAGCTTTAGACTTCCGCGAACTCTCCGGCTTGCACTGAGACGCGAGGTCGATGTGCTAAGCACCACGGGGCCCCTTTCGCCTGCAGGTCCCGAGCCGCCAACATGTTCTTAGTATCGTGTTCTCCAATCCTGGGTGACGGGCACCGCAGGGAGGCAGAGCCATCGCACTTGCCGGGTGGCAGAGGAAGGACCGGACTATGTACAATAGCGGCCAACGACTCCCAGAGCCGGTTGTGCGGCGTCTGCTCTCAGCCTAAGAGGCTTCTGGGAGTGCTCAGGCAAGGGTCAGCCTGCACCCTTGCTGGCAGCACCCAGGGGAACCAGGACGCTTGCATCTCTCGCCTTCATTTTCGACACAAGCGCCTGAGGAGGGACGCCACCCCTCCCCTTGCGTCAAGAGACCTCCCCACCGGCCTCTGACTGATTCTTAGAACGGACGGAAAGAGTCGGGCAAGCCTGTCAAAGCTTTGAGCGAATGTCAAAAGCTTTAGACTTCCGCGAACTCTCCGGCTTGCACTGAGACGCGAGGTCGATGTGCTAAGCACCACGGGGCCCCTTTCGCCTGCAGGTCCCGAGCCGCCAACATGTTCTTAGTATCGTGTTCTCCAAACCTGGGTGACGGGCACCGCAGGGAGGCAGAGCCATCGCACTTGCCGGGTGGCAGAGGAAGGACCGGACTATGTACAATAGCGGCCAACGACTCCCAGAGCCGGTAGTGCGGCGTCTGCTCTCAGCCTAAGAGGCTTCTGGGAGTGCTCAGGCAAGGGTCAGCCTGCACCCTTGCTGGCAGCACCCAGGGGAACCAGGACGCTTGCATCTCTCGCCTTCATTTTCGACACAAACGCCTGAGGAGGGAAGCCAACCCTCCGTGTGTCAAGAGACCGTCCCCGCCCCGGCCTCCGACTGATTCTTAGAACGGACGGAAAGAGTCAGGCAAGCCTGTTAAGACTTCCGCGAACTCTCCGGCTTGCACTGAGACGCGAGGTCGATGTGCTCAGCACCACGGGGCCCCTTTCGCCTGCAGGTCCCGAGCCGCCAACATGTTCTAAGTATCGTGTTCTCCAAACCTGGGTGACGGGCACCGCAGGGAGGCAGAGCCATCGCACTTGCCGGGTGGCAGAGGAAGGACCGGACTATGTACAATAGCGGCCAACGACTCCCAGAGCCGGTAGTGCGGCGCCTGCTCTCAGCCTAAGAGGCTTTTGGGAGTGCTCAGGCAAGGGTCAGCCTGCACCCTTGCTGGCAGCACCCAGGGGAACCAGGACGCTTGCATCTCTCGCCTTCATTTTCGACACAAACGCCTGAGGAGGGAAGCCAACCCTCCGTGTGTCAAGAGACCGTCCCCGCCCCGGCCTCCGACTGATTCTTAGAACGGACGGAAAGAGTCAGGCAAGCCTGTTAAGACTTCCGCGAACTCTCCGGCTTGCACTGAGACGCGAGGTCGATGTGCTCAGCACCACGGGGCCCCCTTCGCCTGCAGGTCCCGAGCCGCCAACATGTTCTAAGTATCGTGTTCCCCAAACCTGGGTGACGAGCACCGCAGGGAGGCAGAGCCATCGCACTTGCCGGGTGGCAGAGGAAGGACCGGACTATGTACAATAGCGGCCAACGACTCCCAGAGCCGGTAGTGCGGCGCCTGCTCTCAGCTTAAGAGGCTTTTGGGAGTGCTCAGGCAAGGGTCAGCCTGCACCCTTGCTGGCAGCACCCAGGGGAACCAGGACGCTTGCATCTCTCGCCTTCATTTTCGACACAAACACCTGAGGAGGGAAGCCAACCCTCCGTGTGTCAAGAGACCGTCCCCGCCCCGGCCTCCGACTGATTCTTAGAACGGACGGAAAGAGTCAGGCAAGCCTGTCAAAGATTTGAGCAGATGTCAAAATCTTTTAAGACTTCCGCGAACTCTCCGGCTTGCACTGAGACCCGAGGTCGATGTGCTCAGCACCACGGGGCCCCTTTCGCCTGCAGGTCCCGAGCCGCCAACATGTTCTAAGTATCGTGTTCCCCAAACCTGGGTGACGAGCACCGCAGGGCGGCAGAGCCATCGCACTTGCCGGGTGGCAGAGGAAGGACCGGACTATGTACAATAGCGGCCAACCACTCCCAGAGCCGGTAGTGCGGCGTGCGAGGTCTGCTCTCAGCGGAAGAGGGTTTTGGGAATGCTCAGGCAAGGGCCAGCCTGCACCCTTCCTGGCCGCTCCCACGGGAACCAGGCTACTTGCAATCCTTTCCCCCAATAGCAAGTGCCTTTTGGAGGGACGGCCGGAGTCAACGTGGGGTTTGCCCGCCCTCCAAAGTGTCAAGAGACCGCCGCACAGGCCTCTGACTGATTCTTAGAACAGGCAGCAAGAGTTGGGTAAGTCTGTCGAAAATTTGACAAAGTGTCAAAAATTAGACTTCCGAGAGCTCTTGGGCATGCACACAGGCCTGTCATTCAAGTGCTCTGCCCGCGGAACCGTTTTTCGGATGCCTTTCAAAGTGGTCCCGCGCCGCCATTTTGTTCTAAAAATCGTGTTCCCAGAAATCTCCGGGTACCCCGCCAACCTCACTGTGTCACAATGTCAAGTGGCACTGAATGGGTCTGAATTTCAAATTCGACTGCTTCGCTCTGGAACTCGAACCCGGCAAAACCGTTTGGATTTTTCCCGGTCGAGACTTCCGCGGCAGACAAAGTTAAAGTTTTCGGGCTGCAGACTCAAAACGACATCTGGCCAACCGCCGGGCTCAATTCGCCCAGTTCCTCCGGCACTTCGGAACTCATGTTCGGCATGAGTTTTTGAATCTTTCCCGATGCTTCGGCATTTTCCTCCGCTGACACTTAGAATATTTTTCACACTTGGCCGAAAATTTTTCTAAGTTTTTTCTGGTTACTGATTTCTTCTTTTCGGGCATTTTTCTAAGTTTTCTTGGTTACTCATTTCTCATTTTCAAACATTTTTCTAAGTTTTTCTGGTTACTGATTTCTTCTTTTTGGGCATTTTTCTAAGTTTTCTTGGTTACTCATTTCTCATTTTCAAACATTTTTCTAAGTTTTTCTGTTTACTCATTTCTCATTTTCAAACATTTTTCTAAGTTTTTCTGGTTACTGATTTCTTCTTTTTGGGCATTTTTCTAAGTTTTCTTGGTTACTCATTTCTCATTTTCAAACATTTTTCTAAGTTTTTCTGGTTACTGATTTCTTCTTTTTGGGCATTTTTCTAAGTTTTCTTGGTTACTCATTTCTCATTTTCAAACATTTTTCTAAGTTTTCTTGGTTACTCATTTCTCATTTTCAAACATTTTTCTAAGTTTTTCTGGTTACTGATTTCTTCTTTTTGGGCATTTTTCTAAGTTTTCTTGGTTACTCATTTCTCATTTTCAAACATTTTTCTAAGTTTTTCTGGTTACTCATTTCTCATTTTCAAACATTTTTCTAAGTTTTTCTGGTTACTGATTTCTTCTTTTTGGGCATTTTTCTAAGTTTTCTTGGTTACTCATTTCTCATTTTCAAACATTTTTCTAAGTTTTTCTGGTTACTCTTTTCTCATTTTCAAACATTTTTCTAAGTTTTTCTGGTTACTCATTTCTGCTTTTCCAACGTTTTACTAAGTTTTGCTGGTTACTGAGTTCACACTTTTAAACATTTTCGGGCATTTTTCTACGTTTTTCATGTTACTCATTTAGCACTTTCAGGCACTTTCCTATGCTTTCCTGCTTACTGATTTCACACTTTTAAGCATCTTCGGGCATGTTCCCTAAGTTTTGCAGTTCATTCGTTTGGGACAGTCAGGCAACTTTCCTAAGCTTTCCTGGTAACCGAATTCACATTGTTGAGAACTTTGGAACCCTTCCCTAAGCTGTGCTGGTTACTCACTTTACCTCTTCAGACACTTGCCCCCGTTGTGACAGAGACCACTTCCCGACTCGGGAAATGCACCAAATTCGGCCTGAACTCAGAGGGCAGTCCCCCCTCGAAGGCGTGGAAGTCGGCAGAATCGCCGGGTCAAATCCGGCTGAGCTACCCGGCTTGGAAGCCTCAAAGTCGGTATGAGCTGTCAGGTTCACTCCCATCCCCGTTTGGACCACTTCCCGACTCGGGAAATTCACCAAATTCGGCCTGAACTCAGAGGACAGTCCCCCCTCGAAGGCGTGACAGTCGGCAGAACCGCCGGATCAAATCCGGCTGAGCTACCCGGCCCCGAAGCCTCAAAGTCGGTAAGAGCTGTCAGGTTCACTCCCATCCCCGTTTGGACCACTTCCCGACTCGGGAAATTCACCAAATTCGGCCTGAACTTATACAACAGTCCCCCCTCGAAGGCGTGACAGTCGGCAGAACCGCCGGATCAAATCCGGTTGAGCTACCCGGCTTGGAAGCCCCAAAGTCGGTAAGAGCTGTCAGGTTCACTCCCATCCCCGTTTGGACCACTTCCCGACTTAGGAAATTCACCAAATTCGGCCTGAACTTATACAACAGGCCCCCCTCGAAGGCGTGACAGTCGGAAGAACCGCCGGATCAAATCCGGTTGAGCTACCCGGCTTGGAAGCCCCAAAGTCGGTAAGAGCTGTCAGGTTCACTCCCATCCCCGTTTGGACCACTTCCCGACTTAGGAAATTCACCAAATTCGGCCTGAACTTAGAGGAGAGTCCCCGCTCGAAGGCGTGGAAGTCGGCAGAATCGCCGGGTCAAATCCGACTGAGCTACCCGGCCCCGAAGCCTCAT
>NW_026867468.1:768106-773106 GCF_020745735.1 Hemiscyllium ocellatum | reverse complement strand
GGGTCAGCCTGCACCCTTGCTGGCAGCACCCAGGGGAACCAGGACGCTTGCATCTCTCGCCTTCATTTTCGACACAAACGCCTGAGGAGGGAAGCCAACCCTCCGTGTGTCAAGAGACCGTCCCCGCCCCGGCCTCCGACTGATTCTTAGAACGGACGGAAAGAGTCAGGCAAGCCTGTTAAGACTTCCGCGAACTCTCCGGCTTGCACTGAGACGCGAGGTCGATGTGCTCAGCACCACGGGGCCCCCTTCGCCTGCAGGTCCCGAGCCGCCAACATGTTCTAAGTATCGTGTTCCCCAAACCTGGGTGACGAGCACCGCAGGGAGGCAGAGCCATCGCACTTGCCGGGTGGCAGAGGAAGGACCGGACTATGTACAATAGCGGCCAACGACTCCCAGAGCCGGTAGTGCGGCGCCTGCTCTCAGCTTAAGAGGCTTTTGGGAGTGCTCAGGCAAGGGTCAGCCTGCACCCTTGCTGGCAGCACCCAGGGGAACCAGGACGCTTGCATCTCTCGCCTTCATTTTCGACACAAACACCTGAGGAGGGAAGCCAACCCTCCGTGTGTCAAGAGACCGTCCCCGCCCCGGCCTCCGACTGATTCTTAGAACGGACGGAAAGAGTCAGGCAAGCCTGTCAAAGATTTGAGCAGATGTCAAAATCTTTTAAGACTTCCGCGAACTCTCCGGCTTGCACTGAGACCCGAGGTCGATGTGCTCAGCACCACGGGGCCCCTTTCGCCTGCAGGTCCCGAGCCGCCAACATGTTCTAAGTATCGTGTTCCCCAAACCTGGGTGACGAGCACCGCAGGGCGGCAGAGCCATCGCACTTGCCGGGTGGCAGAGGAAGGACCGGACTATGTACAATAGCGGCCAACCACTCCCAGAGCCGGTAGTGCGGCGTGCGAGGTCTGCTCTCAGCGGAAGAGGGTTTTGGGAATGCTCAGGCAAGGGCCAGCCTGCACCCTTCCTGGCCGCTCCCACGGGAACCAGGCTACTTGCAATCCTTTCCCCCAATAGCAAGTGCCTTTTGGAGGGACGGCCGGAGTCAACGTGGGGTTTGCCCCGCCCTCCAAAGTGTCAAGAGACCGCCGCACAGGCCTCTGACTGATTCTTAGAACAGGCAGCAAGAGTTGGGTAAGTCTGTCGAAAATTTGACAAAGTGTCAAAAATTAGACTTCCGAGAGCTCTTGGGCATGCACACAGGCCTGTCATTCAAGTGCTCTGCCCGCGGAACCGTTTTTCGGATGCCTTTCAAAGTGGTCCCGCGCCGCCATTTTGTTCTAAAAATCGTGTTCCCAGAAATCTCCGGGTACCCCGCCAACCTCACTGTGTCACAATGTCAAGTGGCACTGAATGGGTCTGAATTTCAAATTCGACTGCTTCGCTCTGGAACTCGAACCCGGCAAAACCGTTTGGATTTTTCCCGGTCCAGACTTCCGCGGCAGACAAAGTTAAAGTTTTCGGGCTGCAGACTCAAAACGACATCTGGCCAACCGCCGGGCTCAATTCGCCCAGTTCCTCCGGCACTTCGGAACTCATGTTCGGCATGAGTTTTTGAATCTTTCCCGATGCTTCGGCATTTTCCTCCGCTGACACTTAGAATATTTTTCACACTTGGCCGAAAATTTTTCTAAGTTTTTCTGGTTACTGATTTCTTCTTTTCGGGCATTTTTCTAAGTTTTCTTGGTTACTCATTTCTCATTTTCAAACATTTTTCTAAGTTTTTCTGGTTACTGATTTCTTCTTTTTGGGCATTTTTCTAAGTTTTCTTGGTTACTCATTTCTCATTTTCAAACATTTTTCTAAGTTTTTCTGGTTACTCATTTCTCATTTTCAAACATTTTTCTAAGTTTTTCTGGTTACTGATTTCTTCTTTTTGGGCATTTTTCTAAGTTTTCTTGGTTACTCATTTCTCATTTTCAAACATTTTTCTAAGTTTTTCTGGTTACTGATTTCTTCTTTTTGGGCATTTTTCTAAGTTTTCTTGGTTACTCATTTCTCATTTTCAAACATTTTTCTAAGTTTTCTTGGTTACTCATTTCTCATTTTCAAACATTTTTCTAAGTTTTTCTGGTTACTGATTTCTTCTTTTTGGGCATTTTTCTAAGTTTTCTTGGTTACTCATTTCTCATTTTCAAACATTTTTCTAAGTTTTTCTGGTTACTCATTTCTCATTTTCAAACATTTTTCTAAGTTTTTCTGGTTACTGATTTCTTCTTTTTGGGCATTTTTCTAAGTTTTCTTGGTTACTCATTTCTCATTTTCAAACATTTTTCTAAGTTTTTCTGGTTACTCATTTCTCATTTTCAAACATTTTTCTAAGTTTTTCTGGTTACTCATTTCTGCTTTTCCAACGTTTTACTAAGTTTTGCTGGTTACTGAGTTCACACTTTTAAACATTTTCGGGCATTTTTCTACGTTTTTCATGTTACTCATTTAGCACTTTCAGGCACTTTCCTATGCTTTCCTGCTTACTGATTTCACACTTTTAAGCATCTTCGGGCATGTTCCCTAAGTTTTGCAGTTCATTCGTTTGGGACAGTCAGGCAACTTTCCTAAGCTTTCCTGGTAACCGAATTCACATTGTTGAGAACTTTGGAACCCTTCCCTAAGCTGTGCTGGTTACTCACTTTACCTCTTCAGACACTTGCCCCCGTTGTGACAGAGACCACTTCCCGACTCGGGAAATGCACCAAATTCGGCCTGAACTCAGAGGGCAGTCCCCCTCGAAGGCGTGGAAGTCGGCAGAATCGCCGGGTCAAATCCGGCTGAGCTACCCGGCTTGGAAGCCTCAAAGTCGGTATGAGCTGTCAGGTTCACTCCCATCCCCGTTTGGACCACTTCCCGACTCGGGAAATTCACCAAATTCGGCCTGAACTCAGAGGACAGTCCCCCCTCGAAGGCGTGACAGTCGGCAGAACCGCCGGATCAAATCCGGCTGAGCTACCCGGCCCCGAAGCCTCAAAGTCGGTAAGAGCTGTCAGGTTCACTCCCATCCCCGTTTGGACCACTTCCCGACTCGGGAAATTCACCAAATTCGGCCTGAACTTATACAACAGTCCCCCCTCGAAGGCGTGACAGTCGGCAGAACCGCCGGATCAAATCCGGTTGAGCTACCCGGCTTGGAAGCCCCAAAGTCGGTAAGAGCTGTCAGGTTCACTCCCATCCCCGTTTGGACCACTTCCCGACTCGGGAAATTCACCAAATTCGGCCTGAACTTATACAACAGTCCCCCCTCGAAGGCGTGACAGTCGCTAGAACCGCCGGATCAAATCCGGTTGAGCTACCCGGCTTGGAAGCCCCAAAGTCGGTAAGAGCTGTCAGGTTCACTCCCATCCCCGTTTGGACCACTTCCCGACTTAGGAAATTCACCAAATTCGGCCTGAACTTAGAGGAGAGTCCCCGCTCGAAGGCGTGGAAGTCGGCAGAATCGCCGGGTCAAATCCGACTGAGCTACCCGGCCCGAAGCCTCAATGTCGGTAAGAGCTGTCAGGTTCACTCCCATCCCCGTTTGGACCACTTCCCGACTCGGGAAATTCACCAAATTCGGCCTGAACTTAGACAACAGTCCCCCCTCGAAGCCGTGGCAGTCGCTAGAACCGCCGGATCAAATCCGGTTGAGCTACCCGGCTTGGAAGCCCCAAAGTCGGTATGAGCTGTCAGGTTCACTCCCATCCCCGTTTGGACCACTTCCCGACTTAGGAAAATCACCAAATTCGGCCTGAACTCAGAGGGCAGGCCCCCCTCGAAGGCCAGGCATTCGGCAGAACCGCCGGGTCAAATCCGACTGTGCTACCCGGCCCCAAAGCCTCAAAGTTGGTATGAGCAGTTAGGTTCACTCCCATCCCCGTTTGGACCACTTCCCGACTTAGGAAATTCACCAAATTCGGCCTGAACTTAGAGGAGAGTCCCCGCTCGAAGGCGTGGAAGTCGGCAGAATCGCCGGGTCAAATCCGACTGAGCTACCCGGCCCCGAAGCCTCAATGTCGGTAAGAGCTGTCAGGTTCACTCCCATCCCCGTTTGGACCACTTCCCGACTCGGGAAATTCACCAAATTCGGCCTGAACTTAGACAACAGTCCCCCCTCGAAGCCGTGGCAGTCGCTAGAACCGCCGGATCAAATCCGGTTGAGCTACCGGCTTGGAAGCCCCAAAGTCGGTATGAGCTGTCAGGTTCACTCCCATCCCCGTTTGGACCACTTCCCGACTTAGGAAAATCACCAAATTCGGCCTGAACTCAGAGGGCAGGCCCCCCTCGAAGGCCAGGCATTCGGCAGAACCGCCGGGTCAAATCCGACTGTGCTACCCGGCCCCAAAGCCTCAAAGTTGGTATGAGCAGTTAGGTTCACTCCCAAACCCGTTGGACCACTTCCCGACTTAGGAAATTCACCAAATTCGGCCTGAACTTAGACAACAGTCCCCCCTCGAAGGCGTGACAGTCGGTAGAACCGCCGGGTCAAATCCGGCTGAGCTACCCGATTTGGAAGCCTTCAACACAAAACCATCCGGCAATGCCACTCAAAAAGGGCCCAAATTCAGAAACACCCCCTTCAATAGGTACCACTTCCTCGGAGACACTACCGGGACACGCTCCCCTCGGCGAAAATTAAGCCCCCACCACTAACTGAAGCCAACCGCAGCCCCAACTTCAACGGAGAAATCAGTAACCAATTCAAAAATGCACTTGGTTACTGATTTGTACTGCTTCAAAAATATTCTAAGTGTCGCTGGTTACTGATTTGTACTGCTCCAAAAATATTCTAAGTGTCACTGGTTACTGATTTGTACTGACTCAAAAATATTCTAAGTGTCGCTGGTTACTGATTTGTACTGACTGAAAAATATTCTAAGTGTCGCTGGTTACTGATTTGTACTGACTCAAAAATATTCTAAGTGTCAGTGGTTACTGATTTGTACTGCTCCAAAAATATTCTAAGTGTCGCTGGTTACTGATTTGTACTGCTTCAAAAATATTCTAAGTGTCAGTGGTTACTGATTTGT
>NW_026867468.1:745606-753106 GCF_020745735.1 Hemiscyllium ocellatum | reverse complement strand
TGGAAAACTGGGTGACGAGCACCACAGGGCGGCAGAGCCATCGCACTTGCCGGGTGGCAGAGGAAGGACCGGACTATGTACCATAGCGGCCAACGACTCCCAGAGCCGGTAGCGCGGCGTCTGCTCTCAGCCTAAGAGGCTTTTGGGAGTGCTCAGGCAAGGGTCAGCCTGCACCCTTGCTGGCAGCACCCAGGGGGAACCAGGACGCTTGCGTCTCCCGCCTTCATTTTCGACACAAGCGCCTGAGGAGGGACACCACCCCTCCCCTTGTGTCAAGAGACCTCCGCACTGGCCTCTGACTGATTCTTAGAACGGACGGAAAGAGTCGGGCAAGCCTGTCAAAGCTTTGAGCGAATGTCAAAAGCTTTAGACTGCCGCGAACCCTCCGGCTTGCACTGAGACACGAGGTCGATGTGCTAAGCACCCCGGGGCCCCTTTCGCCTGCAGGTCCCGAGCCGCCAACATGTTCTTAGTATCGTGTTCCCCAAACCTGGGTGACGGGCACCACAGGGCGGCAGAGCCATCGCACTTGCCGGGTGGCAGAGGAAGGACCGGACTATGTACCATAGCGGCCAACCACTCCCAGAGCCGGTCGTGCGGGGCTCGAGGTCTGCTCTCAACGTCACATGCTTCTGTGAGTGCTCAGGCAAGGGTCAGACCACATCCTTCCTGGCAGCACCCAAAGCAACCAGGCCGCTCGTGTCTCTCGCCTTCATTTTTCGACACAAGCGCCTGAGGAGGGACGCCACCCCTCCCCTTGCGTCAAGAGACCTCCCCACCGGCCTCTGACTGATTCTTAGAACGGACGGAAAGAGTCGGGCAAGCCTGTCAAAGATTTGAGCGTATGTCAAAAGCTTTAGACTTCCGCGAACTCTCTGGCTTGCACTGAGACCCGAGGTCGATGTGCTCAGCACCACGGGGCCCCTTTCGCCTGCAGGTCCCGAGCCGCCAACATGTTCTTAGTATCGTGTTCCCCAAACCTGGGTGACGGGCACCACAGGGCGACAGAGCCATCGCACTTGCCGGGTGGCAGAGGAAGGACCGGACTATGTACAATAGCGGCCAACGACTCCCAGAGCCGGTTGTGCGGGGCTCGAGGTCTGCTCTCAACATCACATGCTTTTGGATGTGCTCAGGCAAGGGTCAGACCACATCCTTCCTGGCAGCACCCAAAGCAACCAGGCCGCTCGCGTCTCTCGCCTTCATTTTTCGACACAAGCGCCTGAGGAGGGACGCCACCCCTCCCCTTTGCGTCAAGAG
Source organism: Hemiscyllium ocellatum (assembly GCF_020745735.1). Classification (NCBI taxonomy): domain Eukaryota; kingdom Metazoa; phylum Chordata; class Chondrichthyes; order Orectolobiformes; family Hemiscylliidae; genus Hemiscyllium; species Hemiscyllium ocellatum. The sequence continues at coordinate 751,846 of NW_026867468.1, read as the reverse complement.
ACCTCCCCACCGGCCTCTGACTGATTCTTAGAACGGACGGAAAGAGTCGGGCAAGCCTGTCAAAGCTTTGAGCGAATGTCAAAAGCTTTAGACTTCCGCGAACTCTCCGGCTTGCACTGAGACGCGAGGTCGATGTGCTAAGCACCACGGGGCCCCTTTCGCCTGCAGGTCCCGAGCCGCCAACATGTTCTTAGTATCGTGTTCTCCAATCCTGGGTGACGGGCACCGCAGGGAGGCAGAGCCATCGCACTTGCCGGGTGGCAGAGGAAGGACCGGACTATGTACAATAGCGGCCAACGACTCCCAGAGCCGGTTGTGCGGCGTCTGCTCTCAGCCTAAGAGGCTTCTGGGAGTGCTCAGGCAAGGGTCAGCCTGCACCCTTGCTGGCAGCACCCAGGGGAACCAGGACGCTTGCATCTCTCGCCTTCATTTTCGACACAAGCGCCTGAGGAGGGACGCCACCCCTCCCCTTGCGTCAAGAGACCTCCCCACCAGCCTCTGACTGATTCTTAGAACGGACGGAAAGAGTCGGGCAAGCCTGTCAAAGCTTTGAGCGAATGTCAAAAGCTTTAGACTTCCGCGAACTCTCCCGCTTGCACTGAGACGCGAGGTCGATGTGCTAAGCACCACGGGGCCCCTTTCGCCTGCAGGTCCCGAGCCGCCAACATGTTCTTAGTATCGTGTTCTCCAAACCTGGGTGACGGGCACCGCAGGGAGGCAGAGCCATCGCACTTGCCGGGTGGCAGAGGAAGGACCGGACTATGTACAATAGCGGCCAACGACTCCCAGAGCCGGTAGTGCGGCGCCTGCTCTCAGCCTAAGAGGCTTTTGGGAGTGCTCAGGCAAGGGTCAGCCTGCACCCTTGCTGGCAGCACCCAGGGGAACCAGGACGCTTGCATCTCTCGCCTTCATTTTCGACACAAACGCCTGAGGAGGGAAGCCAACCCTCCGTGTGTCAAGAGACCGTCCCCGCCCCGGCCTCCGACTGATTCTTAGAACGGACGGAAAGAGTCAGGCAAGCCTGTTAAGACTTCCGCGAACTCTCCGGCTTGCACTGAGACGCGAGGTCGATGTGCTCAGCACCACGGGGCCCCCTTCGCCTGCAGGTCCCGAGCCGCCAACATGTTCTAAGTATCGTGTTCCCCAAACCTGGGTGACGAGCACCGCAGGGAGGCAGAGCCATCGCACTTGCCGGGTGGCAGAGGAAGGACCGGACTATGTACAATAGCGGCCAACGACTCCCAGAGCCGGTAGTGCGGCGCCTGCTCTCAGCTTAAGAGGCTTTTGGGAGTGCTCAGGCAAGGGTCAGCCTGCACCCTTGCTGGCAGCACCCAGGGGAACCAGGACACTTGCATCTCTCGCCTTCATTTTCGACACAAACACCTGAGGAGGGAAGCCAACCCTCCGTGTGTCAAGAGACCGTCCCCGCCCCGGCCTCCGACTGATTCTTAGAACGGACGGAAAGAGTCAGGCAAGCCTGTCAAAGATTTGAGCAGATGTCAAAATCTTTTAAGACTTCCGCGAACTCTCCGGCTTGCACTGAGACCCGAGGTCGATGTGCTCAGCACCACGGGGCCCCTTTCGCCTGCAGGTCCCGAGCCGCCAACATGTTCTAAGTATCGTGTTCCCCAAACCTGGGTGACGAGCACCGCAGGGCGGCAGAGCCATCGCACTTGCCGGGTGGCAGAGGAAGGACCGGACTATGTACAATAGCGGCCAACCACTCCCAGAGCCGGTAGTGCGGCGTGCGAGGTCTGCTCTCAGCGGAAGAGGGTTTTGGGAATGCTCAGGCAAGGGCCAGCCTGCACCCTTCCTGGCCGCTCCCACGGGAACCAGGCTACTTGCAATCCTTTCCCCCAATAGCAAGTGCCTTTTGGAGGGACGGCCGGAGTCAACGTGGGGTTTGCCCGCCCTCCAAAGTGTCAAGAGACCGCCGCACAGGCCTCTGACTGATTCTTAGAACAGGCAGCAAGAGTTGGGTAAGTCTGTCGAAAATTTGACAAAGTGTCAAAAATTAGACTTCCGAGAGCTCTTGGGCATGCACACAGGCCTGTCATTCAAGTGCTCTGCCCGCGGAACCGTTTTTCGGATGCCTTTCAAAGTGGTCCCGCGCCGCCATTTTGTTCTAAAAATCGTGTTCCCAGAAATCTCCGGGTACCCCGCCAACCTCACTGTGTCACAATGTCAAGTGGCACTGAATGGGTCTGAATTTCAAATTCGACTGCTTCGCTCTGGAACTCGAACCCGGCAAAACCGTTTGGATTTTTCCCGGTCCAGACTTCCGCGGCAGACAAAGTTAAAGTTTTCGGGCTGCAGACTCAAAACGACATCTGGCCAACCGCCGGGCTCAATTCGCCCAGTTCCTCCGGCACTTCGGAACTCATGTTCGGCATGAGTTTTTGAATCTTTCCCGATGCTTCGGCATTTTCCTCCGCTGACACTTAGAATATTTTTCACACTTGGCCGAAAATTTTTCTAAGTTTTTCTGGTTACTGATTTCTTCTTTTCGGGCATTTTTCTAAGTTTTCTTGGTTACTCATTTCTCATTTTCAAACATTTTTCTAAGTTTTTCTGGTTACTGATTTCTTCTTTTTGGGCATTTTTCTAAGTTTTCTTGGTTACTCATTTCTCATTTTCAAACATTTTTCTAAGTTTTTCTGGTTACTCATTTCTCATTTTCAAACATTTTTCTAAGTTTTTCTGGTTACTGATTTCTTCTTTTTGGGCATTTTTCTAAGTTTTCTTGGTTACTCATTTCTCATTTTCAAACATTTTTCTAAGTTTTTCTGGTTACTGATTTCTTCTTTTTGGGCATTTTTCTAAGTTTTCTTGGTTACTCATTTCTCATTTTCAAACATTTTTCTAAGTTTTCTTGGTTACTCATTTCTCATTTTCAAACATTTTTCTAAGTTTTTCTGGTTACTGATTTCTTCTTTTTGGGCATTTTTCTAAGTTTTCTTGGTTACTCATTTCTCATTTTCAAACATTTTTCTAAGTTTTTCTGGTTACTCATTTCTCATTTTCAAACATTTTTCTAAGTTTTTCTGGTTACTGATTTCTTCTTTTTGGGCATTTTTCTAAGTTTTCTTGGTTACTCATTTCTCATTTTCAAACATTTTTCTAAGTTTTTCTGGTTACTCATTTCTCATTTTCAAACATTTTTCTAAGTTTTTCTGGTTACTCATTTCTGCTTTTCCAACGTTTTACTAAGTTTTGCTGGTTACTGAGTTCACACTTTTAAACATTTTCGGGCATTTTTCTACGTTTTTCATGTTACTCATTTAGCACTTTCAGGCACTTTCCTATGCTTTCCTGCTTACTGATTTCACACTTTTAAGCATCTTCGGGCATGTTCCCTAAGTTTTGCAGTTCATTCGTTTGGGACAGTCAGGCAACTTTCCTAAGCTTTCCTGGTAACCGAATTCACATTGTTGAGAACTTTGGAACCCTTCCCTAAGCTGTGCTGGTTACTCACTTTACCTCTTCAGACACTTGCCCCCGTTGTGACAGAGACCACTTCCCGACTCGGGAAATGCACCAAATTCGGCCTGAACTCAGAGGGCAGTCCCCCCTCGAAGGCGTGGAAGTCGGCAGAATCGCCGGGTCAAATCCGGCTGAGCTACCCGGCTTGGAAGCCTCAAAGTCGGTATGAGCTGTCAGGTTCACTCCCATCCCCGTTTGGACCACTTCCCGACTCGGGAAATTCACCAAATTCGGCCTGAACTCAGAGGACAGTCCCCCCTCGAAGGCGTGACAGTCGGCAGAACCGCCGGATCAAATCCGGCTGAGCTACCCGGCCCCGAAGCCTCAAAGTCGGTAAGAGCTGTCAGGTTCACTCCCATCCCCGTTTGGACCACTTCCCGACTCGGGAAATTCACCAAATTCGGCCTGAACTTATACAACAGTCCCCCCTCGAAGGCGTGACAGTCGGCAGAACCGCCGGATCAAATCCGGTTGAGCTACCCGGCTTGGAAGCCCCAAAGTCGGTAAGAGCTGTCAGGTTCACTCCCATCCCCGTTTGGACCACTTCCCGACTCGGGAAATTCACCAAATTCGGCCTGAACTTATACAACAGTCCCCCCTCGAAGGCGTGACAGTCGCTAGAACCGCCGGATCAAATCCGGTTGAGCTACCCGGCTTGGAAGCCCCAAAGTCGGTAAGAGCTGTCAGGTTCACTCCCATCCCCGTTTGGACCACTTCCCGACTTAGGAAATTCACCAAATTCGGCCTGAACTTAGAGGAGAGTCCCCGCTCGAAGGCGTGGAAGTCGGCAGAATCGCCGGGTCAAATCCGACTGAGCTACCCGGCCCCGAAGCCTCAATGTCGGTAAGAGCTGTCAGGTTCACTCCCATCCCCGTTTGGACCACTTCCCGACTCGGGAAATTCACCAAATTCGGCCTGAACTTAGACAACAGTCCCCCCTCGAAGCCGTGGCAGTCGCTAGAACCGCCGGATCAAATCCGGTTGAGCTACCCGGCTTGGAAGCCCCAAAGTCGGTATGAGCTGTCAGGTTCACTCCCATCCCCGTTTGGACCACTTCCCGACTTAGGAAAATCACCAAATTCGGCCTGAACTCAGAGGGCAGGCCCCCCTCGAAGGCCAGGCATTCGGCAGAACCGCCGGGTCAAATCCGACTGTGCTACCCGGCCCCAAAGCCTCAAAGTTGGTATGAGCAGTTAGGTTCACTCCCATCCCCGTTTGGACCACTTCCCGACTTAGGAAATTCACCAAATTCGGCCTGAACTTAGAGGAGAGTCCCCGCTCGAAGGCGTGGAAGTCGGCAGAATCGCCGGGTCAAATCCGACTGAGCTACCCGGCCCCGAAGCCTCAATGTCGGTAAGAGCTGTCAGGTTCACTCCCATCCCCGTTTGGACCACTTCCCGACTCGGGAAATTCACCAAATTCGGCCTGAACTTAGACAACAGTCCCCCCTCGAAGCCGTGGCAGTCGCTAGAACCGCCGGATCAAATCCGGTTGAGCTACCCGGCTTGGAAGCCCCAAAGTCGGTATGAGCTGTCAGGTTCACTCCCATCCCCGTTTGGACCACTTCCCGACTTAGGAAAATCACCAAATTCGGCCTGAACTCAGAGGGCAGGCCCCCCTCGAAGGCCAGGCATTCGGCAGAACCGCCGGGTCAAATCCGACTGTGCTACCCGGCCCCAAAGCCTCAAAGTTGGTATGAGCAGTTAGGTTCACTCCCAAACCCGTTGGGACCACTTCCCGACTTAGGAAATTCACCAAATTCGGCCTGAACTTAGACAACAGTCCCCCCTCGAAGGCGTGACAGTCGGTAGAACCGCCGGGTCAAATCCGGCTGAGCTACCCGATTTGGAAGCCTTCAACACAAAACCCATCCGGCAATGCCACTCAAAAAGGGCCCAAATTCAGAAACACCCCCTTCAATAGGTACCACTTCCTCGGAGACACTACCGGGACACGCTCCCCTCGGCGAAAATTAAGCCCCCACCACTAACTGAAGCCAACCGCAGCCCCAACTTCAACGGAGAAATCAGTAACCAATTCAAAAATGCACTTGGTTACTGATTTGTACTGCTTCAAAAATATTCTAAGTGTCGCTGGTTACTGATTTGTACTGCTCCAAAAATATTCTAAGTGTCACTGGTTACTGATTTGTACTGCTCAAAAATATTCTAAGTGTCGCTGGTTACTGATTTGTACTGACTGAAAAATATTCTAAGTGTCGCTGGTTACTGATTTGTACTGCTCAAAAATATTCTAAGTGTCAGTGGTTACTGATTTGTACTGCTCCAAAAATATTCTAAGTGTCGCTGGTTACTGATTTGTACTGCTTCAAAAATATTCTAAGTGTCAGTGGTTACTGATTTGTACTGCTCCAAAAATATTCTAAGTGTCGCTGGTTACTGATTTGTACTGCTTCAAAAATATTCTAAGTGTCAGTGGTTACTGATTTGTACTGCTTCAAAAATATTCTAAGTGTCGCTGGTTACTGATTTGTACTGCTTCAAAAATATTCTAAGTGTCGTGGTTACTGATTTGTACTGCTTCAAAAATATTCTAAGTGTCGCTGGTTACTGATTTGTACTGCTCCAAAAATATTCTAAGTGTCGCTGGTTACTGATTTGTACTGCTTCAAAAATATTCTAAGTGTCGCTGGTTACTGATTTGTACTGCTCCAAAAATATTCTAAGTGTCGCTGGTTACTGATTTGTACTGCTTCAAAAATATTCTAAGTGTCGCTGGTTACTGATTTGTACTGCT